>NC_091746.1:74744244-74779244 GCF_043380555.1 Nothobranchius furzeri | reverse complement strand
AGAGAGAAGAGAGGCAGGAGGGGGAGGAGGAGCGGGGAGTGGAGGTGGCGGTGGGGGTGACGGGGACGGGGCGGCGGGTTTTGTCCCTCTGCTTGGGGACTGAACCCTGGGGAAAGGACCAATGTTAAGCTGGGAGACCTTTGCCAGCTGGGCGGAGGTGACTTTGTCTTTTTTGGGCTCTTTCTTTTTGACAGTGGCGTAGTCCCGAGACGGGTCTCGTTTGTGGTGCAGCGGGGGCGAGGCGGGCCCGTTTCCGGGCTCTTTGCCGTGGTTGCTAGCGGTCGGGGCTGTGAAGTACAAGCCTGAGTGAGAGGACTCTGATGAGGGACACTTGATCAGCACATCTCGTCTGCTTGGGTACCTCTGGGCCCCAGGTGGGGGGGGAGGCTTGAAGGAAGGGGGAGACTCTGTTGTGCTGGACTGAACGTCATCCTGAAGTGAGAGGATATATTCATCATCACTGTGTTCGGGTCAAACTAAAAAGTTCTGATTGCTCCGTCTCCATCCAGGGTCTCGTTATCTCTGTGATCATCACAAAAAACCCCAACAAAATTAATTTATTCACATTATTTGTTGTTTTTGCTCCTTCAGAGGTTCCAGAATGATGTAACGTTTACACCAATCTTCACCCGATCCAAACCTTATCCTCAATCCAAACGGGGTCCAACTCAGCAGCATTAGGCTTTGTGTAGGATCTTAATCACATTAGGCAGAGGAGCTCTGGAACTGCACACACGCATCAGTGATGCTTCTCCGCCGTGGTCCAAACGACGGCAGCTCACCAGGACGTAGCAGAAGGCTAACATGCTAACACTGATGCTAAATGCTAAAGCCAGTTTTGTTTCCTCGGCAGATTTTTATGGAAATAATTATGCAAATTGTTATAAAAAGGTAAAATAGTTTAGAAAACTGTGTGCAAACTCAGCAGGTTTAAAAATATTGATTCAACATGACTTTAGTTTAGTTTCAACCGCTGAGTAACGCCACCTATAGACATAGAGATTAAAGACTTCTGCTGCTGTATTAATATAACAGAAGCAAAAACTTTTGCTTAAATGGGCAATTTGTCGAATGAGGTAACTGCAGTCCATTTTCCTAAGCAATAAAATCATATTCTCACTGCCATCCCGTCAGTTTCATGGCTGTTGCCAGTTACAGATCAGCAGCAGAAGACTCTAGATGACAAGCAAAGACGAGTCATACACAGTAAGTTGATAAGTAGATAAATACATTGTTATATCCCAGCCGGCATGCACTGGTGGGTATCTGGTGTTGGCACTCTTGGGTGTTTTATGGTAGGGATCATTTACTACACTTTTTACGGTAGTTTGTCTCTTGCATTACAGGAAGTGTTGTTGTTTGTTGTCTTGCTGTTAGTTTGCTGCTATAGGGAGTCTTAGCCACGCCCATCTACTTCCGGACCAAGGGTCCCCGGAAGAACGAAAACACGGGGCTAAAAACGCTATTTTCTAATTCCATTTGTTTTGTGCCATGGATTTCACACGATGTCCGTGAATTTTAAAGACACAATTTAACTCATTCGCCGCCAGCCGTTTCCTGAATGGTAAAGCCCTTCGCTGCCAGCGCTTCTCACCGTTTTTACAGTTTTTTTAAGAGTCACAGAGCGTGACTCGGTAAAAAAAAAAAAAAAGAGTCACAGAGCGTTGCGCGCTAGGATGATGTCAAAGCCAAAACAAAGCGGAGACTGGCCTCTTACATCAGGAAGAATCCGCGCATTTCGAGCTGTATCTGTTCTTTCATAATCCGTTGTTGAATTGTGATCGGCAGAAGCTTTTCCGGTTCGCACCTCACTTTTTTTACAGCAGCGGCCCAAAACAATCTCCTAACACATGGATGTTCTGCTTCCTGATCACGTGACATGTGACGTACGCGGATGAAGATCGGCTTTAGAGCTGGGATGTTTGTTCTCACGGTGCGGGGGCTCGTCCGACGCCCACGCAGTAAAACATGCAAATAACGACTTTAGTCGTCAATGGCAGTGAATGAGTTAATACCAAGAACACAGTACTTTAGGTATTGTGTGGAAAATAAGTCCAGGAATACAAATGCGCTTAATGAAAGTGACGGAGGAAAGAACCACCATTAATCAGGTCATTTGGTAAGTAGCAGCTACGCTAGGGGAGAAGAGATTATGTGGTGACGTCACATATGCAACGTACCAATTTCTGGTGTGTAGTCATGCCAATTACAAACTTTTACAAGCTAATAAATCTCAAAGTACATGACTGGCGTGGTCGAAACACCCATCACTACTGTTCATTTAAATTGCAGTACAACCTATGTGCTGTTCAGGGCTTAAGGCAAAGCGGATTAGATAATAGCGTTTTTAGCCCCTTTGACTTGCATCTTCACTTCATTTTTTCATTCTTCCGGGGACTCATGAGCCAACCGGAAAGGGAGGAGACTTATGGGCTCGACACACGGGAGGCGACAAACGACCGCGATCAGCAAAATTCGTCGCTGTCGCTTTTATTACCTGACACACGGGAGGCGACCCGCGGCAGCGGCAAAGCGGTCAACGCGTTCTGTTCTATGGCGAAATTGTATCTTCCGTTGTTTTGATTGGCTGTGTCAGGTTGGGGGGAATTAAGGTTATTTAAGCGGTTCAGAGTTGAAAAAGCGGCAGATTTGATGTTTCACAAGATGCTGGCTCCAACAACTTCCCATGCCACTGCCTTTTTTGAACATCTCTATATTCTTTGGTAGAAATATTGTACAGTTCTGGGAAATCCGTCACAGCAAGTATACACTTCTCCTCCATGTTTGCTCGGAGATATACGGAGCATCATGCCCGCTCATTGGTCAGTGAATGAAACCTCCACTGATTGGTCCTCGTCCGAGCGACAGCGATGAAAGGTTGAAAATATTTAAACTTTCTGGGATCTCGTCGCTGGGTCGCCTGTGCACGACACGTGCACGAGCGCAAAATTTGACACACACGTTTTTCGCATTTTGCGTAGGAGGGAGACCCGCGATTATCGCATGTCTCATTGAAAATGAATGGAGGAGAGGCGATGTCGCCTCCCGTGTGCCAAGCCCATTAGGCTCGCTATAGTTCTGAACGACTCATTAAAGGAATCGAAACCCCGCAAATGACTCATTATTCACTTCACACAGACATTTCACTGTAACATCAAGCTGTTGGTGAAAAAGAAGCTTCAGGTATTTATAGAGCCGGCTATTAGCTTCTGTTAGCTTCCACGCCTGAGCCTGTGCAGGTGAAACAGTGTAAACTATTCCGAGCAGCACCGTAATAATAAACCCAAACGTTAAACTGAACATTCACACTCCGCAGAGACGGACCACTTGGGTAAGCTGGAGATGGGCTGGGCCTGGTTTGGTGCCGCTGGTTTCCTGCAGGCTTAAAAGTGTTATCAAACAGAAACAGGACAGTGGGATGGACGTAGAAACATGATCACATTGTGGGTTTATGGAAGCAGACAGAAAAATAACCAAATGATAATAAAACAATGCTGGTGATGTATGATCTGTACAAATGTTTTCCTTTCAGCAAAGAGGAACCGCTCCTTTTCTCTCTCGGTTCGCTCCTCCTCAGGCCTCAAGCGCTTCCATTCTATCCTCATCTCCTAACTGAACCCCTCTTTTATTGAAGCTAAACCCATGCGGACCGTCTGCCTGTCTGCTAAGCTCACCAGAGAGATGTCAGTCAGCAACGTGTTCAGACTCTCCGGAGGATCCTCCATGTTACTCTCCGCCACGCTGTCGTTCTGAGATGCAGGAAAGAGGAAGAACCAGAGAGAAGACCAGAAAACAACAAGGGTTTAGGCTGAATTAAAATGATGGTGAGACAGCTGTTCAGCACAGATCCCCCCCCAAAAAAATTAGATTTTAAAGACGCTCCACATCTCTGGGAAATAAAATGGAACAAAAGAGCTTTTCTCACATTTGCTTGAAATTTCTCTGATTGCAAACCAAGTAAAAGCACACATACAGACACAAAGAGACACACAAGCAAAACGCACATGCTGTGAAATCGATACGAGCAGCACAGACTCGGTCCAGATCTGGGTGTGCGGGCCCATTCCTGGAGGCAAAGAGGAGGAAGTCTGAGACAAGTCAGTGAGCGAGGAACCGAGTTTAGAGAAACACTGCTGCCCTTCGTTTACCTCGACCACTAAACCAAAACAAAAGCCCCATCCATTCAGCTTAATTACTCCTCGCTGCTGCATGTGGAGCACTTACATTCAACCCATTTATCACAAGAGCCAATCGACTTTCTGCATGCAGCGAAGCTCCTCCGCGCTGTAAGCAATCTGACGATTTTGCCATGGGTGGACGGCACGGATGATTGCCTGTGGTCGGAATCCACGTGTTCTGCATGAACTCACCACATCGTTGTGAATTTATTCAGAGTTGCCGGGAAGCTCTGAGGATGCTGCAGGCTTATACTGAACATCAAAGGATGGATGATGATTACTGAGTCAAATTCATCATGGTTCACAAAATCATATCAAATCATTTGCAAATGTGCAAGAAGCATTCTTAAAAAATGAAATATTTGCACAAATGCACGGTTTTCCAGCTGTCTGAGGTATTAATAAAAACATATTTAATTCTCATACTTTAGCATTTGGCTGTTTTAGAGTCCTGTCATTTTTATTTAGTGATTAATGTGACTCCTTGTTATTTATGAGGAGGTGAGACGTTCAGGACTAATGGTCATTTTTCTGTTTGGATTGTAAAACAGGTCCAGACAACCAACCCGGACCGCACCAGTCACAGGACTTTTTGGGCTCCCTTCTGTTGTAGGTCCAGAAACTCCTGGAGCGGAACGGTTTGGGTGGAGCAACAACACAGTCCACTGATTGGTTGACAGAAATACGTCACTACTTGCAAAAAGGAAAACAAACGAAGTTCCGTTGTTTGCATTTTCGTTAGCTGTGCATAAAAGTGAAAAAACTGCAGCAAAAAGCAGCAAGTGATGGTCACCTTCAGAGTTCCATACATTTCTCGACGTCATCGTGAGAGTCCACAGGAGGAGCTAGACGGATCGGTAGTTTTTTTTCTCAGTGGATGGCAGCCGAAGGATCAGAGCAGACGCCGGCTCAGTGTCGGGCCAAGATGAAGAAATTAAAGCCAAATATTCGTCTTCGTCTTCGTCTTCCTCCGCTTATCCGGGTCCGGGTCGCGGGGGCAGCATCCCAATTAGGGAGCTCCAGGCCGTCCTCTCCCCGGCCTTGTCCACCAGCTCCTCCGGCAGGACCCCAAGGCGTTCCCGGACCAGATTGGAGATGTAACCTCTCCAACGTGTCCTGGGTCGACCCGGGGGCCTTCTGCTCGCAGGACATGCCCGAAACACCTCCCCGGGGAGGCGTCCAGGAGGCATCCTGACCAGATGCCCAAACCACCTCAACTGGCTCCTTTCGATCCGGAGGAGCAGCGGTTCTACTCCGAGTCCCTCCCGAATGTCCGAGCTCCTCACCCTATCTCTAAGGCTGAGCCCGGCCACCCTACGGAGGAAACTCATTTCGGCCGCTTGTATCCGCGATCTCGTTCTTTCGGTCATTACCCAAAGCTCATGACCATAGGTGAGGATTGGGACGTAGATCGACCGGTAAATCGAGAGCCTGGCTTTCTGGCTCAGCTCCCTCTTCCCCACGACAGATCGGCTCAGCGTCCGCATCACTGCAGACGCCGAACCAATCCGCCTGTCGATCTCCCGATCCCTCCTACCCTCACTCGTGAACAAGACCCCGAGATACTTAAACTCCTCCACTTGAGGTAGGACCTCTCCCCCGACCCGGAGGTGGCAAGCCACCCTTTTCCGGTCGAGAACCATGGTCTCAGATTTGGAGGTGCTGATCCTCATCCCAGCCGCTTCACATTCGGCCGCGAACCTACCCAGCAAGAGCTGAAGGTCAGAGCTGGATGAAGCTAGGAGGACCACATCATCCGCAAAAAGCAGAGACGAGATTCTCCTGCCACCAAACTCGACACACTCCACACCACGGCTGCGTCTAGAAATTCTGTCCATAAAAGTGATGAACAGAACCGGTGACAAAGGGCAGCCCTGGCGGAGTCCAACCCTCACTGGGAACAGGTCCGACTTACTACCGGCTATGCGGACCAAACTCACGCTCCTCTGGTAAAGGGACTGAATGGCCCTTAACAGAAAGCCACCCACCCCATACTCCTGGAGCGTCCCCCACAGGGTGCCCCTGGGGACACGGTCATAAGCCTTCTCCAAATCCACAAAGCACATGTGGATTGGTTGGGCAAACTCCCATGCCCCCTCCATCACCCTTGCAAGGGTATAGAGCTGGTCCACAGTTCCACGGCCAGGACGAAAACCACATTGCTCCTCCTCTATCTGAGATTCAACTATCGATCGGACCCTCCTCTCCAGTACCTTGGCGTAGACCTTTCCAGGGAGGCTGAGGAGTGTGATCCCCCTATAGTTGGAACACACCCTCAGGTCACCCTTCTTAAAGATGGGGACCACCACCCCGGTCTGCCACTCCCTAGGAACTGCCCCCGATGACCACGCAATGTTGTAGAGACGTGTCAACCATGACAGCCCTACAACATCCATAGCCTTGAGATACCCAGGACGAACCTCATCCGCCCCCGGGGCTCCGCCGCTGTGTAGTTGTTTGACTACCTCAGCAACTTCTGCCCCCGAGATCGGACAGTCCATCCCCAGGCCTCCCAGCTCTGGTTCCTCCTCGGAATGCGCATTGGTGGGATTGAGGAGCTCCTCAAAGTATTCCTTCCACCGTCCGACTATAGCCTCAGTTGACGTCAGCAGCTCCCCATCCCCACTGTAAACAGTGTGAGCGAGTTGCTGCCTTCCTCTCCTGAGGCGCCCAATATAGTTAATAATTACAGACAGAAACAGCCGGAGTGGACATTTTTTCAGATGAGAGAAATACACGGAGTTGCTACAATGTGCTGGATGCTATTTATAGCGGAGACAGCGAGGCACGCTTCTGGACTTAGCGACTGCACTCTGGAGTCATGCGGAGGCTGTGGTAGGCAGTTTGTTTTGGTCTTTAGCTCTGCAGACCAGCTATTGCAGCACAGAAATACTGAAGAGTTTCACAACTTTTAAAATAATGCATGATGGTTTGTTTAACCGCCTGCCTACGTGATGGCCCAAACTGCGACCAAAACACTCATCTGAAAATTTCAGACCCAAACTGGAACCGGAACATACCGGTCCAAAAATAATCCAATCCAATCCAATCCAATCCAGTTTATTTATAAAGCACTTTACAAGACCCAGCACAGGAACAAAGTGCTGTACAGAAAGTACATTAAAACAATTGACTAGAAAGAAAACAGCAAAGATAAATAAAACACATGATACATAAAATTAAACTAGCCCTATATTAAAAATAAAAACTTGATAAAACTTGATAAAACCGCATTTGAATCACCTAAAACAGCTAAAATAAAATAAAAAATAGAAACCAACATCTCACAAGGTATTAAAAGCCAGGGTAAAGAGGTGTGTTTTCAGGAGTGCCTTAAAAGCAGATAAGGAACTGGCCTGTCTTATCTCTAAAGGAGAATGGAATGGAATGGATGGATGGAAAAATAACCAGAACAGGCCGTTCCAGACCTGGCGATGGAAAAGAGCTATTACAGTTAGAGGTCCAATGTTCAAGTCCTGAATGCTATCTTTTACTTATGTTTTACATGTAATTAATTTATTAGCATAACCACCATTTTAGCGTAAGTTCCATTTGA
This sequence comes from Nothobranchius furzeri, assembly GCF_043380555.1. NCBI lineage: Eukaryota > Metazoa > Chordata > Actinopteri > Cyprinodontiformes > Nothobranchiidae > Nothobranchius > Nothobranchius furzeri. Next base: position 74,771,510 of record NC_091746.1, on the reverse strand, counting down.
CCTCAACTTACGTTAAACTGCTTGTTTTATTATTTCCCTTCTGGGCTACTGTATCTCAGATAGAAAGTCTGTTTAATCTCAGTTTTCTCTTTAGCTTAAGTTGTGGAACTTCCTGTATTGTTCTTCAGAAGAGTTAGTGACCTAATTAGCAGAAGTAGAGAGTTAGTTAGAGGAGTTAGTTGTAAGAGTTAACAAGTTAGTTGGAATAGTTAATGAGTTGTTTAGAAAAGTTAAGGAGTTAGAATAGTTAGTAAGTTAAGAGTTAGTGATTTATGAGTTAGTGATTTATTTAGAAGAGTTAAATAAGTAAATTAGTGAGTTAGTTATAAGAGTTAAAGTTAGTTAGAAAAGTTAGTTGCGTTAGAAAAGTGAAATAAATAGTTAGAATAGTAAGTTAAGAGTTAGTTATTTAGAAGAGTTAATAAGTAAGTTGTTGAGTCAGGCATAAGTTAAAGTTAATAGTGTTAGTGAGTTAGTTAGAAATATTAGTGAGTTAGTTATAAGAGCTACTGAGTTAGTTATAAGAGTAAGTTGAGTTAGTTATAAGAGCTAGTGAGTTAGTTAGAGCTAGTGAGTTAGTTATAAGAGTATGTTGAGTTAGTTAGAAAAGTTAATCAGTTATAGGAGTTAGTGAGTTAGTTAGAAGAGTGGATTACTTAGAAAAGTCAATGAGTTAGTTAGAATAGTAAGTTAGAAGAGTTAGTGAGTTGGTTAGAATAGTTAATAAGTAAGTTAGTGAGTTAGTTAGAAGAGTTATTGAGTTAGTTGGGGCGACAGTGGCACAGGAGTTAAGTGCTCGTCCCGTAATCGGAAGAATGCAGGTTCGAGTCCCGCTCAGTCTGTCGCTGTCGTTGTGTCCTTGGGCAAGACACTTAACCCACCTTGCCTGCTGGTGGTGGTCGGAGGGACTGGTGGCGCCAGTGCTCGGCAGCCTCGCCTCTGTCAGTGTGCCTCAGGGCAGCTGTGGATACATCGAAGCTCATCCCCACCAGTGTGTGAATGTGTGTGTGAATGGGTGAATGACTGATTGTGTTGTAAAGCGCTTTGGGGGGTTCCAGGACCCTAGAAGGCGCTATATCAAATACAGGCCATTTACCATTTACCATTTAGTTAGAAAATAATAAGTTAGTTAAATAAGTTAGTGAGTTAGTTATAAAAATTAGTTGTGAGAGTTAGTGAGTTAGTTAGAAAGGTTAGTGAGTTAGAAGAGTTAGTTGTGAGAGTTAGTGCATTAGTTAGAAAGGTTAGTGAGTTAGAAGAGTTAGTTGTGAGAGTTTGTGAGTTAGTTAGAAAGGTTAGCGAGTTAGTTATGAGAGTTGGTGAGTTAGTTAGAATAGTTAGTCAGTTAGAAAAGTTAGTGAGTTAATTAGAAAAGTTAAAGAGTAAATCACCCCCAAATCAACTATTTTTTTCTGATAAACTATATAAATGTGTGTCTAATCGTGCTGCAGACACGTGTAGTCAATAGTTTTGCACTTTAGTGCATTTTAGTTAAAATTTAAATTTTCTGCCTGAAACTGTCAGTGTTGTGCCGTTGACAGGTAAAAACTCTGCACTGCATTTGAATTTAAATCTGCCACCGCTATTGGCTAAGAGGTATGCTATGATGTAAACTGGTACATTATGATGTCACAATGTCGTGAGTGTGTGTATTTGTTAGTGGCTCCACCCTCTCGGTCTGCTAGGCAACCGCATTTGTTGCATTTTTCAAACATGAAGAAGGAGTGAAGTACGCTTCTTTTAAGGGGTGACTTGCTCTTTAATGATTTAGTTAGAAGAGTTAGTGGTTTGTCTAACTGTCTTGGGGCTGCATTTGACAGGAGCTCTTATTCTGAAGAGATTGAAGGAAGCTGCATCTTAGTTTTGATCTGCTGCAGCATCAAAACAGCGGATAGATTATAGAAATATGGGGTGTAACAACCTTGGGTCTCATTATTGTCTCCTTGGAGGTACCTCCTGTTGTACAATCAAAAGTCCTAACTTGGTTTTAAAACACACGGTAATAGCATGCAGAAATGAGCATCTGTTCTGCAACCTGAGCAATTAACGTGTATTTCCAGTAGTACATGTTTGCCGTAAGATTTGTGCAAGAATCAGATTTTTTATTTTACTTCCACAACAAGCAAACTTAGAAATTACAAAAAAAAAAAAAAAAAAAAAGAAAGCTTGCCATCAAATTTAAAATCCGTCCCTCTTTAATTAAAACTCAGGCAGGATGACTCGCTGGCTGTTTCAAGGTGAGCAACTTTCAAGTGTGTCACAAGCTACCGGTAGCTTGTGAGTGTCATGTTGGAGACCCCTGCTGTAATGGTTTATTTCAAAGAGAAGTCATATTAACAGAATATGCCTTTACATTTCTAACAACCCTGAAAATTCTGATTCTGGAAGTCAAACTTTTACATGAAAGAGCAGTTCTTACTAGCATGATTTAGCAAGCAATGATCACCAGACTGATTTTTTGGTTCGTCTTTTGTTTTACTGGCATCGTGGTATGCGTGTCAGCCCTGAAACTCAAAGATTGTGGTCTGAAATCTACAGTCGGGTTATAACAAAGATAAAGGAATGGGACCCAATGCCCCCCCACTGGACGCTCAGCTTTATAGGGTTGGATTGGGTGGTTAAAGGCAAGGCAGCTTTATTTACATAGCACCATACAACAGTATAAAACCGACCAAAGTGCTTCACAGAAATTAAAATGATTAAAAACATTACACAACATAAAAATGCATAAAAACTAAAGCTTAAGAACTAACACTAAAAAGGCTCTCATGCTGAGTAAAAAGCCAAATCATTAAAATAAGTTTTCAAAAGAGATTTAAAAGCCGACTAAAGAGGCCGACCTAACACTCAGAGGCCCCACCAAATAGTTCTCGAGCGCAGCCACAGCTGCAGCTCGCCGCAGGGGTGCAATTATCTACTTTCGAAGTTGCAGACACGTAATTGGTCTCGGTTACCCCCGCCGTCCCCGTTAGACATGAGCTGCTCATCACGCAGAGCTAGGCTCTGTTGGCGCTTATTAATGCAACTTTATTCTACAAAGTGCTCAAAAATAAACACTCAACTTGGTTCTGTGGCTCATGTTTAAAACCATCCTCTTCAACCGGATGTGTGTGTGTGTATGTGGGGGGGTTTTAAGATGCGGAGGGGCGCCTAATCACATATGCTTCTCTGTTAATAATTAAATAAGTAGCAGATAAACAAAGGGACAAAAACACAGCTGTTATTGAACTAAAGAAATGCAGACTAAAACATTTTTGCATCATTGCTATGGCGCCCCCTCCAGCCTGGCGCCCCATGCCTCGCTTACACTGCATACCCACGGGGATGGGTCAAATACGGAGATGTCATTTCACCACACACCAGTGTGTGTGACAGCTAATGGGACTTTAACGTAAATCGAAAGATATTTTACCATTGTAACCATTATGACCAGGAACCGTTTCATTTTGTTTGGTCTCTTTTTTTGTCAAATGTGATAGGAGGCTGAAAATCACTTTAAATTCAACTGAAAAAACCTCCCAACGAGGACGGGGATTCAAACTGAAGTCTGTATGTGAGTTCATTGGTATGCACTATATACCTGGATGTGAGGGTAGTTCAGAAATCCAGTGTTTTATCCACTAAAACCCACCCAGCTCTCTAATCTGCTTTACGCAGCGGTGGTAGCAATCACCCATGGGTCCAAAAACAGCACAAACAGAAAACACGCAGAGGCGCAGGAAGAATACAGACCACCACAAACACCGTCACTCTAACAGACAGTATGTAAATGTTGCTTCTCACAGGGGGAAGTGGAGAAGGATAAATCCACCCCAGGAATCTGAATGAGGAGGACTGATAAATCTGCAGACAGCTAACAGCTAATCTCTGCTGTCAGATTAGGTACAGTGTGTGTGTGTGTGTGTGTGTGTGTGTGTGTGTGTGTGTGTGTGTGGGTGGGTGTGTGTGTGTGTGGGTGTGTGTGTGGGTGTGTGTGTGTGTGTGGGTGTGTGTGTGTGTGGGTGTGTGTGTGGGTGTGTGTGTGTGTGTGTGTGATGCTGTATTTACCACAGGCCGACACATCTCTTTTCGAGCTTGTACGTAAACTTTACAAAAAGCTCAATGAAGCTAAAATGAAAACAAACAAAACAACAAGATGACAAAATGTTGATTTGTTTCCAAACTGGCAAAAACTACAGTTGGTCAAAAACTTTTTTACTCATCAGTCGGATAAAGATCCAAGGAAACATGCTGCATGTTTACAGATTCCAGCCTTTTCTCCCTATAATCTAGAGCACGGGTGTCACACTCAGGCCCTCGGGCCAAACTTGGCCCGCAGTCGATTTTTATTTGGGCTGCAAGATTAAATATCAAAGTCGAAGTGCCCTATCCTTTCTGTTTACAGTCATCAGCGTCCATACTACTAGTATCGGTGTCTGCTGCGATGCTCTCCTCAGTCTTGGACAAACTGAAAACACTGCTTTAAGCACCGGCTTTACGCAACGATTTGCCATCTTTGAAGCCCAGAAATTGAGACTCCAACTGCTCAGTAGTCCATTTGTGGCTGACATGGAAAGCTCACCAACCAACTTCCAGATGGAGACGATTAGACTCCAGTTTAGCAACACGCTAGAACCAGAGTTTGCGACTGCTGCAGATTTTATCTTTCCACGCCGAACCAACTCCCTGCTCAAGCTGCTCACGTGCTCTCCAGGTTCAGCAGCACATATTTCTACAGTACAGGCCAAACGTTTGGACACACCTTCTCATTCAATGTGTTGCCTTTATCTTCATGTCCATTTACATTGGTAGATTCAAACTGAAAGCATCAAAACTATGCATGAACACATGTGGAGCTATGTACTTAACCAAAAAGAGAAATAACCGAAAACATGTATTATATTCTATTTTCTTCAAAAAGTCCACCCTTTGCTCCGATTACTGCTTTCACACTCTTGGCAGTCTCTTGATGAGCCTCAGGAGGTAGTCACCTGAAACGGTTTACCAACAGTCCTGATGGACTACTACCTCTTGAAGCTTATCGAGAGAATGCCAAGATTGTGCAAAGCAGTAAGTCGCTTTGGGTAAAAGCGTCTGCTAAGCACATAAACGTAAACATAAACATAGTTCGAGCCAGAATAAAAATCTATTGTTAAGCCAAAGATTAAAACTTAGACTAAGAAATGTTTTTGTGAAGCAGATTTCTACCAGACTAGGACCAAGATTAATCCTTCCTCTTATCCCTTCAAGGACCCATCTCCTCCAGCCATTTCCAAGAACTTTTCATCAGCTCCATTTCATTCAGCTCCAACCCCTGGCTGTACGCTCTCCACTATGCCCCTACCGCCTACCCTTTCAAGCTCACCACACAGGAACCCTGGACCTCGTCTTCATCAGGACCCCTTTACAACCCATCTTCATAGACCAACCTGTGCTCCTTCGCATGCCCTTTAGCCACCTCCTGACAAACATCCTGGCACATCCTGCATCAGTTTGAGCAGCGCTTTGAGTTCTCCAGTCTAAAATAAATTATTTATTTTCTTACCTCCCTCTTCCCGTCTCTGATTCGGCATGTCGTGGGTCAAAAGAATACCACAGAACATGACAGAATCATCCGGCCCCAGTCCCGACCCCGTCGCAGGATCAGTTTCCCCCACCGTCTCTGAAACCCTCGCCAGCCACGAATCAGCCATACAATCTCTGTTAGAACAACTCTCCAATGCTAACCAACGACTGTTTCAGATGGATACCATGTTGCGCCAAGTCCACACACAACTTACCACCCTGGGACCCCCCTCCTCAGAAGCTTCTGCCCCGGGCCCCGCTGTCTCCACCCCACAGGCACTTCCGAGGTCTGCAGCTCAGTTTTGTTTCCGGGTCGCGGACTCTCCACCTCCCGAAACTTTCTCCGGTGAGTACGGCAAAAGCCGGGGATTTTTGCTACATTGTAGACTGGCATTTGAAAGATCCCCAGATTATTTTGTTAATGATTCTGCTAAGATATCGTATATAGTGGGTCTACTCCGGGGCAAAGCCTTGCAATGGGCCGAAACAAGGAGTCGCCAAGCTAGCTTTCTCCAAGGGCCATTAACTGACTTTTTGGCTGACTTTAACTTAAATTTTGGGGACGTTGAGTCCCAAACGGAGCTGGCTAAGAAAATTTGGAACCTACATCAAGGACGTCAAACAGTAACGGATTTTGCTATAGAATTCAGCACTTTAGCAGCCAACTTCTCTGGGAGCGGTGACATGTTGAAGGGAGCCTTTGTCCAAGCACTAAATGATCGCATTAAAGATCAACTGACTTACTGTCAGGAACCATCGACCCTTGAGGAACTTATTGCCCTGGCCATACGCATAGACAAAAGACAAAGAGAATGTAGTGGGAGTGTCTCTTTTGCTTCTTCAGCACCGCGCCGGGCTCCTTCACCCCCTTATCGAGCTTGCCCCCAGGAACCACCATCTCCTCCTCCCGAAGAGCCCATGCAACTTGGACGGACTCGACTGACACCGGAGGAACGGCAGCGACGTCTAAGAGGGGGTTTATGTTTCTATTGTGGACAGGCTGGTCACCTGGTCTCCAACTGCCCAAGCCAGTTAAACTCACCAGCCCGCCGGTAGGATTGAGGTTACTGGTGGGCGGTTTTCAGATAATGCTAACCCTCGATGCTCATTGCCTTGTACCATATCTTATAACCACAACTCTTCTGCTTCCTCTGCTCTCTTAGATTCAGGCTGTGATCAAAACCTGTTGGACCAGGCCTAGGTGCACTCACTCAAGATCCCCACATCCTTACTTTCTACTCCCATCAAGGTCTCCTCCCTCGACGGCAACTCCTTGACTATCACCCACCAAACTGTCCCGGTAAAATTCCTGGTTTCAGGAAACCATTATGAGGTAACATCATTTTATGTTTTCCCTTCCCCTCAGTCACCTGTGGTTCTTGGTCAAGCCTGGTTGTCCCTACATAATCCTCATGTAAATTGGAAGACAGGACAGATTGTGTCTTGGAGCCCGTTTTGCTTGTCACACTGCCTACAGGTCTGCCTCCCTCACAGATCCTAAGCCCATCTCCTCCTCAGTTGCCCTGCCAGACCTGACAGGAGTACCCAAGGAATACCATGACCTTCATCAGGTATTTTCCAAAGACATGGCTGCATCCCTGCCCCCACATCGACCTTACGACTGCAGTATAGACCTGCTCCCTGGTTCCACTCTCCCCTCCAGTCGTTTGTACAACCTATCCAGACTGGAAAGGGAGTGCATGGAGCAATATATCTCAGAGTCCCTGGTTATGGGTATTATCAGACCCTCCACTTCACCCCTCGGAGCTGGGTTCTTCTTTGTATCAAAGAAGGACGGGACCCTACGTCCTTGAACTGATTACCGAGGTCTAAATCAAATAACCAGTAAAAACAAATATTCCCTACCTCTTCTTTCCTCAACCTTTGAACCTGTTCAAGATGCAACCATCTTTACAAAGTTAGATCTCCGTAGCACCTACCACCTAGTCAGAGTTCGCGAGGGAGATGAGTGGAAAACGGCTTTCAAGACACCCATGGGACACTTTGAATACCTGGTGATGCCTTTCGGTCTGACTAATGCCCCCGCTGTTTTTCAATCACTCGTTAACGCAGTATTGAACGACTTTCTAAACAAGTTCATTACGGCGACGCTGGAGGAGGAGAAGCCGGCCGGTGGTTGGAGGTCAGGAATTGAAGCAAGCACTCCCAGGGGAGAATCTCCCCGCTGGATCCTTTGTCGGGTTGGTTCATTCTGTCAGGCGTGCTGGTGAGTGAAACGGAGATGAGGATCCACACGCGGGTGAAGAAGGAGGCAGGCAGGCAGACAGGAACATTAAAACAGGGATTTTCATCAGGAACACGCAGGACAATGAAACAATGAACCAACCAGACAAAATGGACTAACAGGGTTTAAATACAGGAGGAGCTGGGACCTTGGGTGATTGGGAGACGAGAGGCAGGTGGGAGCAATTAACATGGACACAGGACTGAACAGAATGGGGAGACAGGACAGGGTGTGACACTGAGGCCTAGACCACACGTAGCCGGGTTTTTTAAAAACGAATATCCGCCCCTCCAAAAACTTGCATCCACACCACCACGTTTTAAAAACAAACTCTGTCCACACGTACCCGGATAAATACGTTGTTAAGGACATGCCAGACCTGTAGGCGGCAGTACTTCCCCCGTTCTTAACCTCGTCCTTCGTCTGTGGTCTTCCGCAAGGAGCAGTAATTCCGCTTGCAAAAACAAACAAGCAGAAAGCGCTTGGACAATTGATAAAGCGAGCGCAGCTCTGAGGGCTTCCATGCTGTCGGCTAGTGTAAACACAGGTCGCACACGTGATGTCAGCATTTTTTTGTCGCGGAAAGTGACGTTGCGGACCTTAAAACTCCGGTTATGTCCGTCCACACGCAGACACCCAAAACGGAGAAAACGCAGATCTTCACTCTGGCCGGAGTTTTTAAAAAGATCCGTTTTCGTGTGAAAAAACTCTGTTTTCGTGTGGATGACAGGCCAAAACGTAGAAAAATATCTACGTTTTGGCAGATCCCCGGCTACGTGTGGACAGGGCCTGAGAAACTATTGTTTTATAAACTTTGGGGTTGGCGTTAAACGTGTTGGACGGTGGAAGCCTGCAGCGGACCTCTTCTCCTCAGCTCCTTGTAACAAGCCTCCAACTGTTCCCGCCCTCTCTCATTCATTGAGATTTAGAAATTATGAAAATGTTGTTAAAGAAAACAAAAATGCCATTGATTACATCCACATAATAACACATTCTTCACTGAAGCTCTCCTTAAAACCGTTCTTTGTTCTGCAACAGCAAAGATGGGAGATGGTGACAGAGTCAAAACCTGAGCTGGTGCTAACAGAGACTATAAACCCATTAATACAGATAATTTCTCACAAACACAGATTACATGACACTCTTCAGTTGTGTCCTGGTGGAAATAAATTCTAGTGTAACACCAGGCTGATGTATTATTGGTGCAGCTGGAGCTCGTTGTGCAGAAAGACTGCAGTAATTTATGAAAAACAACAAAAAAAAACACTAAACTCATTTGGTTGGTGTCACAGATACATCTGCTCAATAGATTCACTGTAATGACTTTTGTCAAAGTTTCATTTCAGGAACACTTAGAAAGAAAACAGATGGCCGAAACTGATAATTATTCATTCTTTAGATCAGACCGACCCGGGTACGCGTGCGCCTGACAGACGCGCGGGAAACACCGAGGACAGTCGCAGCCGCTCTAGTCAACTCCTGCTCCACCGGGAGGTCAACACACTCTAAAAGCACTCTGTTGATTTAACACATCAAAATAGAGGTGGGAGGGGGAAACGCACAAAGAATGAACAAAAACACTCCAAAAACACAAAGCCTTCAGGTAACTTCTACACGTGAGGGAACCAGTCAGCGCTGTCAGCGGTCAATCCTACCTCCATCATGTCTATCAGCCAGAGCAGCCTCTCCTACAGGGGGGAGAAGGGGGAGGTGTTTTATAGTGAAGTGAGGGTGCTGAGACACAAGAGGAAAACAAAACCAGCTGAAACTAACATGTGGGTAGTGAAAGGTGTCACCCTTTATTCTGAGAGCGCCACTCTGTGGGCGTAAATCACAATCTTGTGTCATGAACTAGTGAAGAACACACATCCAACAGGAAAATGTACTCGTAGGCTCATCATCACCGTGGTGGAGATAACTGGAGAGGATGCTGGAGCACCTACCCGTGCAGAGCTGAGGGTGGTGTTGGTCATGAAGCTGGCTGAAGAAGAGGTGAGTGTGTCCGGGTACGACACCATGGACAGGGAGTCCGGCTGATGGGCCGTCGCTCCTGCTGTTCCCTGCCTCGCTTTGAGAGCCTGGATCTCACGGCGAAGAACCAGTCCATCAAATCGCTCCAGGTCCTGTGGGGTCACCAGACCTCGCACCTCCGACAGCAGAGAAAACTGCCATGAGGAAGGGGGAGCAGACATGTAAACTCCAGACAAGACTGAAATTTCCCAGTTCCTCAGATCATTTTCAGACCATTTTGACACAAAAGCATTAATATTTACTCAGGGTTTCTTTACCTGCCTTTGTGTTTATTACTTCCAAACAAAATCCTAAACTCACTGTACCACCTGAGGCAAGGTGGTACACACACACCCCAAACCAGGGATTCAGTTTCAGTTTTACACAGGCTTGTGTGTGTGTGTTGGGGGGGGGGGGGGGGGTCGTCTGTCTAATATCCTTCTGAGACCCGCCTCCCTGGTGTGCCATTTGGCAGCTTTTGTGCTAGCCCATCACCCTTTAAGGGGAGCCGGGCTCCCCTTAGCTCCCCCATAATCTGAACCCTGCCTACATTCGTGTAAAGCTTCATATTCTTATACATGTACAGGTGCTGGCCAGTAAATTAGAATATCATCAAAAGGTTGAAAATATTTCAGTAATTCCATTCAAAACGTGAAACTTGTACATTATATTCATGCAATGCACACAGACCAATGTATTTCCGATGTTTATTACGTTTAATTTTGATATTTATAGGTGACAACCAATGAAAACATCAAATCTGGTATCTCAGAAAATTAGAATATTCTAAAGGCCAATGAAAAAATGTTTGTTTCTCTAATGTTGGCCAACTGAAAAGAATGAACATGAAAAGAATGTGCATGTATAGCACTCAATACTTAGTCAGGGCTCCTTTTGCCTCAATAACTGCAGTAATGCGGCGTGGCATGGACTCGATCAGTCTGTGGCACTGCTCAGGTGTTATGAGAGCCCAGGTTGCTCTGATAGTCGTCTTCAGCTCCTCTGCATTGTTGGGTCTAGCGTATTGCATCCTCCGCTTCACAATACCCCATAGATTTTCTATGGGGTTAAGGTCAGGCGAGTTTGCTGGCCAATCAAGGACAGGGATACCATGGTCCTTGAACCAGGTGCTGGTGGTTTTGGCACTGTGTGCAGGTGCCAAGTCCTGTTGAAAGGTGAAGTCTGCATCCCCATAAAGTTGGTCAGCAGCAGGAAGCATGAAGTGCTCTAAAACTTCCTGGTAGACAGCTGCATTGACCCTGGACCTCAGGAAACAGAGTGGGCCAACACCGGCAGATGACATGGCACCCCACACCATCACTGACGGTGGAAACTTTACACTGGACCTCATGCAACGTGGATTCTGTGCTTCTCCGCTCTTCCTCCAGACTCTGGGTCCTTGATTTCCAAAGGAAATGCAGAACTTGCTTTCATCAGAAAACATAACTTTGGACCACTCAGCATCAGTCCAGTCCTTTTTGTCCTTGGCCCAGGCGAGACGCTTCTTGCGCTGTTTCTTGTTCAAGAGTGGCTTGACACACGGAATGCGACACCTGAATCCCATGTCTTTCATGAGTCTCCTCGTGGTGGTTCTTGAAGCGCTGACTCCAGCTGCAGTCCACTCTTTGTGGATCTCCCCCACATTTTTGAATGGGTTTGTCGTCACAATTCTCTGCAGGGTGCGGTTATCCCTAGAGCTTGTACACTTTTTTCTACCACATTTTTTCCGTCCCTTCGCCTGTCTGTTAATGTGCTTGGACACAGAGCTCTGCGAACAGCCAGCTTCTTTAGCAATCACCTTTTGTGTCTTGCCCTCCTTGTGCAAGGTGTCAATGATTGTCTTTTGGACAGCTGTTAAGTCAGAAGTCTTCCCCATGATTGTGGTGCCTTCAAAACAAGACTGAGGGACCTTTTAAAGGCCTTTGCAGGTGTTTTGAGTAAATCAGCTGATTAGAGTGGCAGCAGGTGTCTTCTATATTCAGCCTTTTCAGAATATTCTAATTTTTTGAGATACCAAATTTGGAGTTTTCATTAGTTGTCACTTATGAATATCAAATTTAAATGTAATGAACATTGGAAATACATTGGTCTGTGTGCATTGCATGAATATAATGTACAAGTTTCACGTTTTGAATGGAATTACTGAAATATTTTCAACCTTTTGATGATATTCTAATTTACTGGCCAGCACCTGTATATATTGTGTGTGTGTGTTTTACTGTATAGTCTTCCTGTGAATCTCCTTTTCTTCACTTCTCCTCTGAGGGACAATAAAAGATGATTCTCTTCTATTCCAAAGCTTTGTGAGCAGGTCTCTGTAGACTCTCACTCAGTGAATTAAAGATTTAATTGACTATAATATCCCATTTATATGTCTGAATAACATTTTTTCACATAGTCAGACTCACCAAAAGCCCATTTGCTTTTGCTTCTGATGGAAAATCCTCTGCTTGCTGCTTTCTTTTTCTCTTAAACACACCATCTAACCTAAAATACAAACCCTCTCGTGAAAGCTGGAGGTAAATGTGCATCAGCCAATCAACCTGATGAGGAGAAGGAATCAGGTGCATCAACTTAAAACAAAAGAGGACGAGCGTGTCATCTCATTAAAATGATGCATCAACAAAAAAAGTCAACGAAGTGGAAAGATTGTGCTGTTGCTCTTTCACGCTTTGGATAAAATCATCAATATTACACAACATAACACCAGATTATGGCAGCTTTTGAATATCATTGTTTTCACAGGCTTGATTTTCAATTTTTGGAGTGAAAATCTGAAGTAGCAGCTTTGGATTGGAAAACTGAACGAAGACTTAAAGAATGTTTGTCTTCTTCAGACCCAGAACTAAAATAATTCTTACTTGTCTTTTTGCTGCTTCTTGCTGCTGTGCTCGTCAGAGACTGTCACCTTTAGATTGTTCGGTGAGAACAAATGTTATCAAATGACGAATGAGTGCAGACTGCACCCACGTGGAGGGCGCTGAGTAGGGTTGTCACGGTGTGAAAATTTTACCTCACGGTTATTGTGACCAAAATTATCACTGTTTTCGGTATTATCGCGGCATTTTTAAATGTGTTACATTTTCAAAATAAACCCTGTATATCAGGAAATATTGTCCTCAGTTTGTGTCTAAATGTTGCCTAAAATGTGTTATTTTGTAATTATGTTGTTTATTTGTTTACATTTTCCCTTTTAGTCTTTAAAATACCAATATTTGCCCATAACTTCTTATTTTATGTCTGTTTGATGTCATCATTTTAAAAATATTAGATCAGATGATACTCAGTACTCAAGTAGCCTTCTAATCAGATACTTTTTTTTACCCTTACTTGAGCAATAAACCCTATATCAGGAAAATATTTCCTCGGTTTGTGTCCTTCCAGTGAGCTTTGCAGATGTGGGAAAATGTCATCAGGCAGTAATCATTGTCAGGGGCGGCGTTAGGCCCGGCTACTTGGGCTCAAGCCCTGAATCTTTAATGAAAAGCCCCGGATCTAAATCGTGGAAGTAACATGCAGTACCAAAGTCCAACAGAGAGGGAGCAGCTGGCAGGAGTTTGTATACAGCCTGCCTGAGCCTCCACCACTGAAGAAGAAGCCCTTCAGCAGCCGGCTTCTTCTACACTCTCTGTCTGAAACGCATGAGTGAAGATGGACATAAGGATGTTTTTTAGACCAAAAGTACGGCGACAGAACCCCAGCTTTGATGAGACTGGTGCTGACTCAGGTTTGTGAGTCTTATTAGAAAATATTTTTTGTGCTGCTGGTTTGCCTAAAGTTAGCTTACTATCAGGTAACGTTGTTGGGGAAAGAAAGGGAATATTTACTATCATCTCACACTAAACACTAACAGGAACAATACTCTGCCCTGAAAATGCTTAATATGTAGCTTCAGATTAAAAATTATGTGGTACAAGACATATATGATGTTGACTAGTGCGTGTCACGTGTGTGTGTGTGTGTGCGCACGCGTGCGTATGTGTGTGTGTGTGTGTGTTAAGCCCCGGATCTTCTTCAGTCCTTAATCCGCCCCGATCATTGTTAAATTCATAATTATTCTCGGAGAGAGACCAACTCTTATCTGCCCCTGGGAGCCCCGTAATGCATAGCATCATTTCAATATGGGGGTGTCCGCGACACGGTTTATATGCAGGTAGCGGCGCGACAGGAAAGCCGTCTTCTGTCAACTGTCCCTTGGCATTCTTCAAATATCCAAAAGATGCCCGTACTTCCCACTTTGTCTTCTTTGAGGGATAATAAATGTCCTGAGCGCTGCCGTCTCCTCCTTTGGCCATTATTTCAGCTTTAGCTTCAAGAAAGTTTTGGTTGTAAACAACAAAGTGCGCATGTGCCGCTGGCAACTTCAGCAGATGATACGGTGGCTGGTAAGGGTCACCGCGCCTACACCGTAGCCACTGTAAACCCACAGAGATAATATAGTTTTTTTAAATAAACAAGACGGTTATTATTATTGTCAACTTTTTTACCGGGGTTTACCACTATACCGGTTACCGTGACAACCCTAGCGCTGAGTGAACCGGATGCTGAGAAGGAGCAGATAGAGTAAACGATGGGTAAAAAAACACCAGTGCAGCATTTGTGATTCTGGACCTGAGGTTGTATCCTTCGGAAAATGAAGCACAAAGGAAAATCGGTTAATCGTTATCTTATTTTCTCTTTTCTAGTACTTTTCATACATTTTTTTAAATGTATTTTTTTTATCATCCCCCCCCCCTTGTCCTGTCTGGCTGTGAAGCAAACAGAATCGATGTCTGAATGCTGGTGACAAGCCTTACAGATTTATTCTCAGGTGGAGCATCAAAGCATCTACTTTTAATGTCACGCCTGATACTTAAAACTTTATTGTTATTGTTATTGAATAATTTGTAATTCCGACCAGACACGGAGACAGAGGTGAATTAGAAAGGAAGAGACGGGGGGTGGGGGTGTCGTCCACAAAAATACACAACCAATGATGAACAAGAGTCTGCTTCTAGACTTGCAGAAAGAGAAAAAGCAAACAAACGAACAAACAAAAAAACAAACACAACAATACAACAGGAGCAAGCTATCACTGCGTCAACCTCATGAGGAAATATAAAATCAACATTTTTTACTGAACAATCACATGATAATAAATCATAGTGCCTTTAGTGCCAACCACAGCCATGTGTTGAAAATGCCCAAGTCCATACTTATGAGAGCACAATGTGAGCACCTGTGTGTGTACCCGCACTTGTATATGTAAGGTTTCTCTATAGAAGCGTCTAATAGAGAGTGTGAGGGGCCAGAGATCTGTCCCCCAAAGATGCGTAGGAGACGGAAGGAGCTCCAAGTCCCAGAGTGCAGGGACCCCAGGGAGACTGTAACCAGAAAAGCCCCTGCCCCCTCTCGAGAGGCGCAGAGGATTGGGGTCACAACCAGCAGCTGGCAGAGTCCCGGGAGATATCAGCGGCAAGCCCACAGGCCCGCCTGCAGCCTCCTACCCCCAAGCCAGCTGAGCCCGGAACCCAGTAACCCGGGACCCAAGGGCGACCAGCCCCACCGGGGACCCAACAGAGCCCAGGGACTCAGATCCCACCAGGCAGCCACCGGCATCAATCAGATAGATGCCAAAAATCTTAAACCCCCTGACCCGGGTGCCATGAACAATCAGGCAGACCAAGGCACCACACTCCGCACCAAATGTGGCAGGGGGAGGGGAGGCGAAGATGTATAGTAGCACAAGAAGTACCAGGAGAGGGAAGGAGTCCAAGACCCCACCTAACATATACAGTCATACACAGACACAGTCACACACTCCCTCCCTCATGCTCTCACACACACATGCAACCTAAGACTTACAAAAAGCCCCTTTCTGCTGGGGTGATGATGAGCAGGCTCTCCCATTCAACGCTGAGCAAAGCAACCCACCACCCCAGAACCCAACCAGATGTTCAGATCCCCCTCCTAGCCTCCAGCCTGGGGAAGCCAAGCGACAACAGAGGCGTGCTAAGACTCCTAGTCTACCTCTGCCTGCTCCAATGCAATGTTAGTGCATGTCAATGAGGTGTATTCCATGGCTGGGGTGAGTGGGCCAGCTGATGCCACCACACAACCCCACTTCCACCCACAGCCCTCTGTATCTAAATGCAGTTCCAATTGGAAGTGGGCACCGGCACTCGGGATCAGGTTGAAAGATCCCCTTGCCAAATGCCGTTGTATGTGCTTACTCCCAAGGCCCTAAGTGTGTGTTTGCGTGGAATGTCGTTGGCGGAAGTGTTTAATGTGCAAATAAATTTGGGGGGCAGGTTGCCACAGGAATGCGGAAATGGGGTCCATACCCGCACCTCTGACTTGTCCACCCCCTAATTCCTATGTGCATATTTGTGTGATGATGTGAGGGAGCAGGGGGAGAAAAATGTATGGGGATGGGGAGGAATGGCTGGTTGGACTGAAGCCCTCCAGGAAGCCAGCTCCCCCACTGGCCCCAATAGGCACCTCTGTTCCCAAAATGCCACCCAGGGCATGGAGACCCCAGCCCATCTCGCCAGGACCCAAAGCAGCAGCATTGCAGAGCCCAACGGAGTCCGAGGGCACCGACCCAGCCCCACCCCAGCAGAACATCTACTCCCTTCCCCGAAATTTGCACAACTTCCAGAATATATAAGACATCCAGGTAAGGTTGGGTTCTCCCCCTCCTGGGCATCCCCCTCCCCAGTGATGGGACAGAATTATTATTAAAGAGGAGCCAAGGTCCACCTGAGGCCCCCGCGCATGGGCCAGGTGCATGTTCCCACCTTCTTCCCGGCAGCATACAAGTCCGGACCCATACCCCAAGGCCCCACCCAGATCCCCACACGGGGCCGGCCGCCCCCACACCCCGAGCCCCCAGGCCCCCACCCAGACCGACTCAGGGGTGATGCAGCCGCCAGGCAGAAACTCATGGCCACCGCCAAGCCCGCCAAAGGGCCCCACTCACAACCGCCAGTAGTCCACCCCCGAGGAAACCCTTTTCATGCTTAAAAAACTCAAATGATACACAACTTGGAATCGGGAACATGACAAATACAGAACACACATATCAGCTCTCTCTGACTCCTACAACGTAGTTGCATCATCTGCTTTAATAAAACAGATTAACAAAGAGTGAATGTGTTATTAATGTTGTTTTTCTGTGTTTTAAAGACCTTACATTAGCTCAACTCTCAGCATATCTGTACACAGTTACAATTCAAATCAATTCAATTCCAAAACACCTTATTAATCCCAGAGGGAAATTAGAGTTTCAGTACACACAATTCTGAGATCAGACATACATACATAGACATAGACACATGACAAGAATTGGTGACTGTGGTCATTCGCAACCCGAGTCGCGCTACCGTAATAGATCAAGAGGGTTTATATGAGGATAGAGTCAGGGGGAGGGGAAAACAAGGCACTTCAGAGTTACCCTCAACAGAGAGGATAGCTTTGCTATGCAAAAAACACCTCAGACAGAAATGCACACAGACTCCAGACACTGCACAACATAAGTGTCCACTAGGTGGGGAGGTAGGGTTGGGACTCTACTCGCTTCAGTGCATGCAGCCACATGGTACAGCGTGTTTCACCTCCGTTTGGACAGGGGAGGGAGATAATGGGTTAGAGGGCACATTGACTCCTAGATAAGGTTCCACGGCCTTCACCGGTCACAGTCCTGGCCAGGCTGGGATAGGGAGAAAGAGTTACCATAGCGACAGCCGCATTCCACATTTCTTCTGAGGGGAGTTTTTACTTCAGCCTCACAGGCTCCAAGGGCACCAGATTCAGATAAGAAATGACGCCCACTGGATTGAGTGAACGCTGGCGCGTTTGGCTGCCGCTGCTCACCAGTAAACTTTGATTTTATTTGATTTTATATGTTGGACTGACACTATCGGATTGTTGACTGGACTGTGGATATCTATATCAATCCTAACGTCTATAATGTGGACCAACGCTATTCACGTGTGGTCCACACTCATCTGGATTCTATCATTCATCTTCCACCGACCTGCTGCTGGCTTCCTGCAGTACACTGCCGCTGAGCTCCTCAGGATTCGCCACCGCCCTGGATCTCCACTGGCTTCACTGCACCTCGACCCGGACATCTCTCATCTTCTCCATCGGAAATATGTCCACCGCGGCCACTACCACAACTCCGCTTCAATCAATTCTTTCTGGTCCACCACTCGCCGTCGTCCTCACAGGAACTCATACCGCCGAACAGCTGATCACTCCTCGTTAGCCAACCTCGCCAGGACAGCTAACGCTCATGGATGTGACAGCACCACCATCAACTTCGGCCTTCTCAACATCCGCTCTCTCACTGGGAAAGGTCATCTCATTCACGATCTCATCAAGGACCATGGAATCGACTTCATGTGCCTTTGCGAAACTTGGCAGCAGCCAGCTGATTTCTTCCAGCTCAACGACGCTAGTCCTCCCGGGTTAGTTTACCTCACCAAACCATGCGGTTCTCGCGGAGGAGGTCTCGCGATAATCTATCACAAGAACTGGAAAGTTTTGCCAGTGTCTGTCTCTGATTTTAATTCCTTTGAGTATTTGGTTTTTAAACTTAATGGACCTACCCCCACTATCATTGGATTAATCTACCGCTCCCTAAACCTCACAAAGTCTTTCTGTCAGAAGTCTCAGTACTGCTCACTCATTTATCTACACTCTCATCTAATGTAATAGTGCTTGGAAATTTTAACATACACATGGACAACAGCGATCTTCCCCTCACCAAAGACTTCTCATCCTGCCTGGACAGCCTTGGATTTAATCAGCACATCAACTTTCCAACTCACTCCAAAGGACACTGCCTGGATCTGCTGTGCTGCTCTGGTCTCACCCCTCTTAACTGTGCAGCTGATGATCTCCACATCACTGATCACTATTTTATTTCTTTCAATATTGTAACCCAGCTTTCTTTTACCAAACCAACCCGGCTCATGTCTTTTAGGAATATAAAGGACATCAATATCGACACTTTATCCTCCTATATTGATAATATTCAGCTACCGGACGATCTCTCCTCTCCTGATGACCTGGCTGCTCTCTACAATGACCATTTAGCTCACATTTTAAACTCCCTTGCTCCAGTTAAAACCCGTTCTGTTACTTTCTGTCGGTCTGCTCCCTGGTTTTCCCCTCTACTCCGGACGCTGAAAACCAAATCCAGGCAGCTTGAACGCCTCTACAGAAAAACTGGTCTCACCATTCACAAAGAACTATATAAAAATCATATGACTCAGTATAAGGACTTAATTGTACTAACCAAACAACAGTATTACTCCTGTCTAATCAACTCCAATCAATGCAACACTAAGTCATTGTACTCCATTATCAATAAAATTCACTGGCCATCCGATACTCTGCCCCCACACGTGCTCTACTGCTACTTGTAATGCCCTTCTTCTGTTCTTCAACGAAAAAATGATAAACATTCATCGTGCAATCAACCAAAGCATCCCCCTACCTCCCCATATGATCCTCCCGAACCAACACAGTTATTTTCCATTTTCCAACTTCCCAGTGATTCTGAGATATCAGATATTATCCACAAAACAAAGCCTTCTACCTGCCTTCTCGACCCCCTTCCCACGGCCTTGGTTAAATCCTGCCTCCCCTCCCTGCTCCCTCTCGTCTCCGCTCTCATACACGCATCCCTTTCCTCCGGTATTGTTCCCTCTATCTTCAAAACTGCTGCAGTTACTCCAATACTTAAAGAACCTGGTTCGGATCCTAACATTTTTACTAATCTCCGCCCCATCTCCAACCTACCCTTTGTCTCCAAAGTTTTAGAAAAAATAGTCGCTACCCAGCTCCACACCCATCTGACACTAAACTCCTTCTATGAACCCTTCCAGTCCGGTTTCCGCCCACTTCACAGCACAGAAACAGCCCTCCTCAAAATAACTAACGATCTCCTCATTGCTGCTGATTCCGTTCTACTATCCATCCTGGTCCTCCTTGATCTGAGTGCGGCCTTTGACACAATATCTCATTCCATTCTCCTCCATAGGTTATCTTCCATTGGCATTGCTAACATCCCACTTCAGTGGTTTCAGTCCTATCAGGTCGCACTCAGTTCATTACTATCAAATCCTCCCGCTCACAGCCCTCTTCTGTCTCTTCTGGTGTGCCCCAAGGCTCTGTCCTGAGGGAAACTGATTGCTGTAGTAGCTCAGAATAACAATAATAATCAGGTCATCAAAGAGTTGTTGTATATTACAATGGCTGTTGGCAGGAAGGATCTCCAGTAGCGTTAAGTGTTGCAGCCAAACTGAAGAAGCCTCTGACTGAAGACACTCTTCCGTTGTCGGACAGTCTTGTGAAGAGAATGCTCAGGGTTGTCCATCATTTTCTTGATTCTCTGGAGAATCCTTCTATGCATTATCTCCTCCAGCAGTTCCACAGTCGTCCCCAGAACAGAACCAGCCTTTTTTATTAGGCTGTTGAGCCTTTTCAGGTCCCTGCTTTTGATGCTACTACCCCAACAGACGATGGCTGAAGAGATTACACTCTCAACAACAGACTTCTTTCTCCAGCCCTCAGAGAGTACAGACGCTTTTTTTTCTCAGCTCCCTTATCTGCTTCCCCAAGGCTCTTGTCCTGTCTGCCTACAGAGCACTTCTCTGCATTTCTCCTGAAATCACTACTCTTTTTTTGGAAATATGGATTTAATTAACTGGTCATTCAACGCGATTGAGAAAATTTTTTCTACGATGAGAACGGAGAAGGGGGCTCCCACCTGTCCCGAGGGGACATTCGCAGCAGGATATGCACTCGATTCTTGGGATGTCTGGCGAATTGTGTGCCTCTCTCAGTTGTCCATCGAGGACGTGGAACATTTGTGGATGTTCGGCCTGATGATCACCGGATTTCTTCTGATTGGAGTGGGAGGATATCTGGTTTTCTGGAAATTTGGGAAGACGGGAGCGATTGGAGTGCGACCCGCGCCCATGGAATGTGCCGCTCATGCGGTGAACTCACAGACTGGGACGTTACTCGAGGTGAACTGTAAGTTGGATAATGTCCTCGCGGCGTTGCCTGTGTTAGTGCGCAAGATGGATGTCATCTCGGACAGGGTCGCCGGACGATGTGGGGATGTTTAGAACGTAAAATTGG
Source organism: Nothobranchius furzeri (assembly GCF_043380555.1). NCBI lineage: Eukaryota > Metazoa > Chordata > Actinopteri > Cyprinodontiformes > Nothobranchiidae > Nothobranchius > Nothobranchius furzeri. The sequence continues at coordinate 74,750,572 of NC_091746.1, read as the reverse complement.
CTTCACTGGTGGACATGAAAGACCACTTATAGACCCCAAGGCAGAGAGAGAAATTATCTCTGCCTGCCCCAAACAAAGTCATGTTTATCCTTATCTGACGCCAAGGCAGCCTCTCAAGGCTGCTTCAACACACCCCCACGAAAGGAGGAATGCTGACAGATGGTGTGTCCCGACCTTCCCCCCCTGCCTTCAGATTATGACTTCTGCTGAGGTCAGCGACCTGCGGGAAACTCAATGTGCTCTCTGTTCCTTATCTCTCCCTCCCACCTGTTGGTCTGCAGCTGGTTGATGCGCCGTACTGGCAGCTCCCGTTGGAGGCTTCAGGATCCCGCCCAACCCCGCCTCCCCATCGGACTCTGTTGTTTTGTATCTGTGCTGTTTGTGCTTCTATGTTGAGGAGTTTTTTTTTTTGTATAATAGAGTTACTCCCCGCTGGGTCTAACTCTGCTGTGCTTTTTTTTACCTTACCCCCAACTATCCTCATGTAACACCCTTTTCATCTATCTATTAATGTAGCGCGACTCATGTTGCGAATGACCGCAGTCACCAATTCTTGTCATGTGTCTTACCCATGTATGTCTGATCTCTGAATTGTGTGCACTTAAACTCACTTTCGTTTCTCTGTATGTCTTGCACATGTGGTAGAAATGACAATAAAATGACTTTGAATGGTAGAAGATCTGCAGCATCTTGCTACAGACATTGAAGGACCTAAGCATCCTCAAGAAGTGCAGTCTGTTGTGTCCCTTCTTGTAAACGGCTTCACTGTTCTTTATCCAGCCCAGTCTGTTGTCCAGGTGAACTCCAAGGTATTTGTATTCCTGAACTACCTCCACTTCTTCTCCCATGATGGAAACAGTGTTTGACTCCACCCTGTTTCTTCTGAAGTCTAAAATCATCTCCTTTGTTTTGTTCACATTCAAGGTCAGATGATTGTTTCCACACCATGGCAAAAAGCGCTCCACCAGCTCTCTGTACTCAGCTTCCTGTCCATCTCTGATACACGCGACAACTGCAGAGTCATCTGAGTATTTCTGTAGATGACAGGTCTCTGATTTGTACTGGAAGTCTGAGGTGTACAGGGTGAAAAGGCATCTCACTGTTCTGGTGGGTATGATGTTGTCCACACAGAAGTTTATATAGTCAGTGACACATCCAGTCATGGCACTGATGTCCTCTTCATATCCTTGGCAGAGAGTCATCCAATCTGTGGTCTCAAAACAACACTGCAGGGCTTCTTCTTCTTTTCTTTTCCCGCTCCTCTTCAGATCTCTGTCTGCTCGTACGGTCAGGAATCCTGGCAGAGACATGCTGGAATCTGGGATATAGTTCCTGCAGCCACATCTTAGTGAAACACATAACAGTGCACTGCCAATACTCTGGCTGAGTCTTTGAAAGGGCTTGGAGTTCATCCATCTTGTTGGCCAGTGATCTCACATTGCCCATTATGATCGATGGAAGAGATGGTTTGAATTTGCTGTTTCTCTGTCTCCGTTTTGCTCCCGCTCTGCATCCACGCTTCTTGCGCTTTAGCTCATTTGGAATTTGTGGCTTCAGTTGAGGTATTATTTCAGCCTTTCCAATGTTAATCTGCTGCTCCCAATTGTAAGCCAGCTTGTTGCCATGGTTACGCATCATAACAAATGCTCAAAAAGTGAAACAATAGCAGTAAAAATCCTCTAAACTTCACAGCACCAGAAACAGAAAAGTAAAATGTCCAAAAAATACCGTTTTTCTTGAGAAACTAGAAGAAAAATGTCCAAGAAAAGGCAAAACTTACATATAGTCAACAGAGCTACTCCAACATGCAGCCACCCAGAGCAGCGCAGTTCCAGAATATAAACCAATTATATGAGTATGTGAGTTTACAGAGCGATGCATTCCATCCCTGAGCTCCGGGATTGAGCCAATATTCCTCAAAAGCTTGTTAACTTTCCGGTAAGCCAGATAGCCGCTCAGGCCAAACAGCAGGAATCCCGACACCAAAACGACGAATATTCAGACATCTTCAGAATCCTCTACAGACAGCCGAGAGAGGCATATCAGGTTCCACTGTTTCCAGGAGTCCATGATATACCCAGTGGGCTCTGTCCCAGAGGGGCATCCGGGAGCCCCTCCTCCCGTTCTCATTGTTGAAAAAATTTTGTCAATCGCGTTGAGAGACCAACTGGCCAGATCCATTTTTAATAATTTCCAGTTTCCAGAAAAAATGCAAAAAGTGCAGTGCACACAAAGACAGGACAAAGAGCCTTGGGATGAGGAGGGAGGGAGAGGAGAAAAAAGCGTCTGCACTCTCCAAGAGCTGGAAGAAAACGGCACCATGGCTAATCTGAATTATGAACTCCTCCTTGGATTAAAGTCAACTGGATTTAAATCAACTTGTTTACTTCATCAGCAGAGTGCCCTTAACTAATATAAATGTGACAACCAACCCTGAAGCGTGCGGCCCACAAAGTGCCTAGAATCGATTATTTAAAGATTTGCTGCACATCTTTTGGTTCTGCAGGTCAGTGGAAACAAAATCGACAAGCTGAACGTGCTCCAACCCTAATTCATGACAAATTTTGGAATATTTTTTCAAATGAAATTATTTTAGATTATTTCATGTAATAGACTCAGCAAAACAGGAGAAAAAATGTCGATTACAGGAGCTCTAAATACGAACCTTAATAAAGCAGCTGAAAATACATTCCTGGGAACAAGATACAGAACAGCTCTGCAGGTTTTTGTTATTTTGTGTTATAAAAAACTCAAGAGACTTTTAAAAAACACGACTCATAGATGCACAAAGCTCAGCTGTGAGACAATAAAACACTCGGTGTTGTAAATCTCATCAGAGCCGAGGAAGCTTTGGTTCAAACATCACAGGAATCACTCGAGTACCGACTCCAGCTCAGAGGAAGACTGATTCTCTTTTGATCTTTTTGCTTGTAGCTCACCTTGGCGTGCGTGTTGAGGAGCTCGAACAGAGCCATGACCAGCTGCTCGATGCCGACGTGGCCGTCCCTGTACTCCTCCACGTAGTAGCTCATGGTCTGACGCTCGGCCTCAGTCAGCAGGTGACGGGCCTGCTCCTCCAGCATGGCCCGGGACTGGTTAACCAGACTGGACAGGGTCAGCTGAGAGCCCGCCACGCCCTTATAAAACCCTGGCTAAAAGGGATTCAAAGAAGAAGAAAAAACCAGGGCAACACATGAATGACGAATTTTGTAAATATTTCAAGGTGATGGATTTAGGAAGGGTCAAAAACGTAAAGTAGAAGTCAAAGAGAGAGGACTTTATTCGCTGTTAGCTGTTAGTTTGACCACTTCTCCAAGCCGAGATACACCGACCGTTATCTACTGCAGGTAAGACACTTACAACCCATGGAGAAGCCTCAACTTTATGCATAACTGTGAGTGTTTTAACTTACATTTATTGCAAATTATTATTTGTTTGAAGTAAAAATTGTGGTTATAAATAACACACAGATTGTAAACATCAAAGTTGAATTTAAACTAAATATTATTATTTTACTGCATATATAAACTCTTCCATTAAACTTGTTTAGTGATGGAGAGTGGAAGAAAAGAAGAAAATACCATTTCTATAGCGCCTCTCAAGATAAAAATCACGAGGAGCTGAGTAAAAGGTTCTGGAGTAAAAGATCCAGACGTACAAGTAGGGAGTGATGCTGACCTCCATCTCTCCTTTTCTTTGTGGTCTCAGTACAAACTTCTTTCTTCTGACAGATCATTTGCTGCCGTGGCCCCCAGACTCTGGACCTCTCTCCCCCTGAGCCTGAGATCAGTGGACTCAGAGGTCTCCTTTAAAAAGCAGCTGAAGACTCACCTGATCAGGCTTTGGTGTGACCTTCATCACCAACCTCTCCTTGGATCCACTGATCACCTCTTTCTTACTATTTTATCTTTCCTTTCCTCACATTTTTAGAACCATTTTTTTATTTTTCAATTTTGATTCATTTTTGATTCATTTTCATTAAAAAAATTTGTTCTTGTGAAGCACCTCATGATGTTTTTTCTTGAGAGGCTTATTATAAAAGATTGTTTCATTTATCTTTTTCTTGCTGCACATGTTCCTTTATGGAGCAAACATAAGACTGAAGACTTGTTTTCCTAATTCTTCGGATCAGAATTATACCGTAGGAAACAGGAGTCCAGCGTCCCTCATTAAGCATCTATGATCCAAATGTCCTCCCCAGAATCCACTTCAAAAACCAACATGACAGATGTATACAGCGGTGTGTTTATGTTCATTACATGATATTTTTAATTTATTAATTAAAATGAACAATTTCCATAAAATACACTTAAAATAAAACCTAGAAAACCGTCAAGTGTGTCTGAATCAGTGAATCACGTATTAAAGTGCAACACTATCTTCTCAGGAGGGTGCAGGGTTCCACGTTCAAAATACAAACAAATACAATACAAACAATTTAGGGTTGCAGATGGACAGAGGCGGGGGAAAGAAGAAGAAAGAAGAAGAAGAAAATATCATTTCAGAAAACAGAAGAGAATTTAAGTTCAGGAGAACGTTTGCAGACAACCACAACGGCCTTGAAGCGACAGACGGACATGAGGAGAGGGAGAAAGCCAAAAGGACATAAATTGTGATATGATGGCTGCAGCTCTCGTCTTTCTTTCCCACCAGCATCCATTCTCCTCACAGGTTTGTGATGCTGATGCCACGGTGCAGCAGGACAGGAGCTGTGAGGTCCACACATGTGGGCTGCAGTGCTTTTAGGGTTTATTTTTCTGCTGCAGCTGTCACCGTCGTGCCAGCAGGAATCTCTCTCAACCAGAAACTCTAGGAAACTTCTGAGCTGTCAACATCACTTCTCAGCTCCACATCCGCTCCTCTTCTCCTCCCTCGCTGTCTGCTCCTCTTCCTTCCCCAGCTATCTGCACGCCTCCAAGCAGCCATTCTTTAATTAAGGCCTTAATCAAAGACGCCACTTCAAAGTCACGGCTCCGGGGCCTGCCTGAGTTTGTAGCGACGCAAACAAAAGGAGGAAACAAGCCTGCTGCAGTCCTCCTCCTTTCACCTCCTCCTCACGTTTAACTGTCTGGATTATCGTCTGCGGTTGTTGCGGCGTCGCAGGTCTGAGCGGAGCCAAAAGATTTGACAAGCCCAAGGTGAATTGAGCAGCCACCCTGCATGAATCCTAATAACCGCAATGCCTACCACCAGTTTCTATGAAGCATCCGTGTTCTGGTAGCTTAAGTGAAGGGCGCAGCGGAGCGAAGTGACTGGACCGCACAAGAAATGTGAGTCGTACATTTCTGTCAGATTGGAGAGCAGATTGACACCCGATGGAGATTTTTCTAGAAATTAGAAACAGACATCACTCAGCTGGACAGGAACACCTGGAGTTCCCTGCTAATGAGGAACACGATTTCTGACTGGAGGGAACAGATTTTTATTTCTAGTATGAGAGGCTCCTCGCTGGAGCGAGTCCACCACTGAGCGGGTGTCTTAGATCGGTCTCTCTGTTGCTGCATCAATCACACAAAAATAAATCTGTGCAGGAAACTTTCTGAAGGGGATGAATCGAGGATAAAGCTGGGATTCATTTGTCCGAGGTGTGGACTCGAGTCACAAGACTTGGGCTCGGGTCAGACTCGAGTCATTATTTTAATGACTTGTGACTTGACTTGATAAAATCTATAAAGACTTACGACTTAACTCGGACTTGAACGCCTATGACTTGTGACTTGAATCGACTTGCATCTGTTGACTTGATGATGACTTATATAGTGGCCTATTTGATATTTTAGCACAAAAGTGGCCCGACATGGAGAAAAATCGTAACTCATTCTTGGTTCTGGGTTTGATCTTGTTCTGCTAAACGCAACAGCTCTTTGTTTATCATCAACTTCAGTTTCTGCTTGTCTGAGCAAATAAATGAAGCTTTAAGAAATTTTATTTCTGGAATTTATTATCATTGTCATTAAATTGAAGTTGGACCAAGCCCCCACAATGTGGCTTTAAAATTGAAGCCAACCCGGAAGTAGCAAAGATTGCAGTTCCACCCTCATCCACTAGGGGCTGGTATCAGAAGTGAGCAAATCCTCATTGACTCCCATGTTAAAAATACCAATTTCACAGCAGAAATAAACATGTTTACAGCCTGGTACCAGAACATGTTTTTGGTATAAATGATCTAGTTTACACTCATGACAACTCTAAGGGGGGTGAATGTTTTTCTCACTCTTCTGTTTAAGTGTATTAAAAGCCTAAAATTCTGTATAATTAATGAGCATCAGACCCACGTGACCACAGAGCTAGCTCCGTGGAAAGGCCTCAGTAGAGCCTCGGTCTGGCC
>NC_091746.1:74686744-74739244 GCF_043380555.1 Nothobranchius furzeri | reverse complement strand
TGCCGAACTTCACTCCGTGATGTAAACTTTGCGTCCTGCAGTGAGAAACAGAGCACGCAGGAAGCTGGTTAAGATGCGTCAAGACGGTGGATTTACCGCGAGTTTTAAAGAACAAACTCCGGGCGGTGTGAGGTGAGTTTGTCTCGTTGCAGAAATAAAAACACGGAGCATCAACAGTCAAACGCAGCCACTCACTAACACTCGTGTGTGTGACTGGGACCAGAGTGAATAGGGTGTGTGTGTGTGTGACCATGAGAGAGGGAGTGTGTGACTGTGTCTGTGTATGACTGTATACGTCAGGTGGGGTCTTGGACTCCTCCCCTCGCCTGGGACTTCTTGTGCAGGTACACATCTGGGCTCTGTTGGGTCCTCGGTGGGGCTGGTTGCCCCTGGGTCCCGGGTCATTGGGTTCCGGGCTCGGCCGGCTTGGGGGTGGGAGGCTGCGGGCGGGCCAGTAACTTAATCTCTAAGGTTATTCCCAAAGCTCGCACCTCCTTTGGCCGCTCCTCACTCCAGTTTGCTGCTTCCAACGACTGGAACGAGCTGCAAAAATCACTGAAGCTCCCTGCCTACATTCCATTATCTACCTTCAATAATTCATGGTGATCAAAAGTTTCTGATCGATGTGCTTCTGAGTACTTAGACTGTTTTAAGTCTGTTCTGATTACTCGTACATATTATGCATGCACTGGTCAACATGAGTGATTAAAACATGATAAAAATTCACATCGATAGACTGATCGATAAATTAATCTTTAGCTTAATACAGTTTAAGTTACTGACCTTTGTATTTAAAGCACTCAACGACCTGGCACCTCCCTATCTCTCTGACCTGCTCACTCCATGTGTACCCACGCGCACGTTGAGGTCGGCTGACCTTTTGCTGCTGTGTCTATGCCGCGGATGCGATACAAATCGCGGGTGAATGGGCATTTGTGCATGCTGCCCCAAAGCTGTGGAACTCGTTGCCCATTGGAGTTCAGCAGGCTCCGTCTCTGGCGGTTTTTAAATCTCGTTTAAAGACCCACTTTTACGATTTGGCTTTTAGACGGTGACTCGTTTTATTGTGTCATTGTTTTAATGTGTTCTCAGTATTCATCATGTTTTATCTGCTTTGACTGGAATTTTTATCTTCTGTTCCTTAGAATGGTCGTGTTTTGTTTTAGCCTGTGCAGCGCTTTGGGCAGCTCCCATGCTGCGTTTTAAACGTGCTATATAAATAAACTATGCTATGGTATGGTAAGAAAGAGGGTGTCATGTAGTTTACCTCAGATACAGCGGCAACACAGGTAACGATGTGTGTTTACTAGTTAAGTAATAGGAAACCAGCGTGTCTTTTATTTTGAAAAGTTGCCAGCTGTTTTACAATACTCTTGTGCTTGACTTCCTGCCAACCCTCATCTGCTCTGCTGAGCTCGACACGCTCTGGAAGCGTAGCTCATAAAAAAGAGACTAGGTGAAAACTTAGCGCAGCAACTTTACATTTCTCTGAAAGCGCGGCGCTTAGCAACCAACCGAATCACTCCCATCGACTCAGGCAGCAGCTGAAATCTACGTATTATGCTTTGTGGACAACATGCAAAACGCACGTGTCCAGTGGAAACCGGGATGAATGTTTTATCAACCGAACTGGAGATACTGGTTCTCACCGACAATCCCACTTTCCAGTGTCTCCTTGTCTTACTTATCAACCGCCCTTTAGACCATCTTAGGTAGTTTCCCTAAACCATAAAGAACTTTCCTTGCCTAAACACGAAAGATTAAGTGTAGGTCCCAGGAGGGGGCCCCATCATGACCCAATAAATGGTGGGAAGCGAAATATTCCCGATCACACGCAGGTCGTAGAGATCATAACACACCCAGTACACTACTGTTATCTGTCTGGGAGAAATGGGCACCTCATCTCTCCCATCACCTCCGACATAACTCCGGGTTTTCCTTTCAGCTGAGCTACAAGGCCTCGCCAGCCTGAGAGGACGAGGCTGTCCATCAGAGACTTCGTAGTGAAAACTGAGCTCTCCCTTTCACCTTCCTCTGTCGCTGCCACCAGCTGCTGTCTCTTCCAACTTTCCTATTTCGATATTCCCACACACACTCTTTGCAAAGTCACAGTCAAAGTCAGGGAGAAAGGAAGTAGAACAGCAGACTGGTGACGGACAGCATTTAAAGTATCCAACTAACTGAGACTTCTGTTTAATCCATAAGATCTTTAGAAAGCTACGCCTCGTTACCCCTGGCGGCTCCGCTCGCTTAAATCAGAACCCGCTTCAGGGGCTGAAACCTTAAAACACCTCTGAAGTGACTCAAAATGATCACTCCTGTTTTAATATTCCTTCTACTCAAGGTTGGATCAATAATCATATCTGAAAGCTGTCTGGAGCCAGAATAATTTCATCTGTAAATGAACTCACGACGTTATCATCGCAAACCTTTTGGCTTTGAAAGCTGATTGTAGGGTTCAGAAAAAAATCAATCCACTTTAGTGTCAGGTGCTCTTCCAGGTTGTGCTTCAACGGACAGTATTGTGTGTGTGTGTGTGTGTGTGTGTGTGTGTGTGTGTGTGTGTGTGTGTGTGTGTGGGTGTGTCAGGGTGAAAGTGCACATGTAATCTGCAGTTCAAATGGTTTTGATTCTTGCTGCCAACAGCAGATTCCTAAAACTGGAAGAATCTGAAGGAGCATGCAGAGGAAATCCCTGTGGAGTTCAGAGGGGAAGGGCAGATTCTTACCATTTCCTCCACAGTCGATACAATAGACCGACTTAAAGAGCAAGTCACCCCCTACCAGATTCTTACTCCACTCCCACATCCTGTTTGAGAAATGCAGCAAATGCTGTTGCCTAGCAGACCGAGAGGGCAGAGCCGCTAACAAATACACACACACAGGCTCACAATGACATTGTGACATCATATGGTACCAGCTAACGTTCCAGGGTACCTCTTAGCCAACAGCGAGGGCAGATTTAAATTCAAATGCAGTGCAGAGTTTTTACCTGACGACGGCACAACACTGACAGTTTCAGGCAGAAAATTTAAATTTTAACTAAAATGCACTAAAGTGCTAAACTATTGACTACACGTGTCTGCAGCATGATTAGACACACATTTATATAGTTTATCAGAAAATTCAAAGCAGATTTGGGGGTGACTTGCTCTTTAACAATTCTCCAAAAGTAATTTTATTTTTTTTTAATATTTTACAAAAGTAAAAACCTGATTCAACCCTTTCTTCTGTCATTATGCTAAACAGCTGTAAATATAATCATGTTTTGGTATTCAGAGCCCCGTCCTATAGGTAATCTGCACATCATGTTCATTCCAGAGAAAATCTCAAGGTTTCATCTGACAGAAAACAGGAAGGAGGGACAGTGGACTCCTCCTCGAAGGACACACATAAGATTTCCGCAACTTTTACACCTTAAAATAACGTATTTTTGAAAGGTTTTAGAGTTGTGGTAGTGTTGTGGGGTCCCACGTCTGTTTACAGCATTATACAGTTTTGACCGGCGGTCCTCTAACTAAGTACTGGCAGCATGTTGTTTTACAGCAGAATCACGTAGATACCGTAGACATGAATATGTAGATGCCCCACCGGGCGCTGGAGAGCGTAACAGCATCACGGCCATATTGGATGGGCCTCCTCACTGTAGACATGAATTTGTAGACGCCCCACTGGGCGCTGGAGAGCGTAACAGCGTCACCGCCATATTGGATGGGCCTCCTCACTGTAGACATGAATTTGTAGACGCCCCACTGGGCGCTGGAGAGCGTAACAGCGTCACCGCCATATTGGATGGGTCTCCTCCCTCTCCAAAGTCAATGCAGAGAAACTACGCCCATTTTTGTACAACAACTAGCGTGCTATTGAAAACAGATCACATGGGATTACTATTGACTTTTCTAGCCTATCTGATTAAATTTATCTTTATCTTTGTTTATTTTGTTAACTTATATTAATAGTTTTATTATCATGCCATACATTGTGTCTGATTTAGTGAAAAAGCTTGATAAAATGTGTTTTTTAGTTGGGTAAACACCTTCCTCGGTAGAAATGAATGCAATGGGGGTAAATGGAGACTCATCTAAGATGGCGGCTGGCCACCACGGCAACTGCAGTAAGCAGCGTCAGTCCACGGGGCGTCTACGTACATATGTCTGTGGTAGACCTGCAGATTGGAGACTTGAGCAATGGCAGATCCACCAAAGAAAGCTAGAAATCCCTCACCAGAGGAATCTAGGAAAAGAAAAAGAAAACGCGATAGAGCAAAGACCTGAGTTAACACTGGGCCGGCGTTTCCTCGCTGGAGAGCTCTTCTTGAAAGAAGAGCACGAACTACGGATTCTGACCTAGCCGTGTTGCTAATGGATAGCTAAGTAATATCTGATTTCACAGGGGTTATTGTGTTTGGTCAGGCATAAAGCTATACAACTGATAAAACTTAAACCAATGCTGAAATGCGGCTTCATGCGTTTGTTTGGGGGCGCGAGTTGGAAAACAGTCAGTAAACGTGCCTCGTTATTTTACGACAGTGACGATATGCAGCAAGCCTGGAAAGGGCGACAGAGAGCACATTTCTGCAAAGTGCAGGAGTGTGTCTTTAAGTGTAAAAAATAAACAATTCCCATCTTCCCTGTAGCAAACAGCTGCCTGAATGGCCTCTGTTCAGAGAAATGGCTTAGACCAGTGGTTCCCAAACTTATTTAGCCGCGCACCCCCTTCTATGTCCCGACCATGTCGACGCACCCCCCAGCCCCCACATCAGGGCATGGCTATATATATATATATATATATATATATATATATATATATATATATATATATATATATATATATATATATATATATATATATATATCAGACGTCAAGCTAAACAGTCACTCGACAGACAGGGTTAAAAAAATATGATCGACCTTTTTCTTCATCACTTTCATTTTTTAAATAGTAATTAATAAACATTCGATACCATTACAATTTCCTTTGATGTAATTTTAAATAAACATTTAGAGTGCCCAGGTAGCACATAAACAATGCAATTTAACGGTTTTCTTAAACGTTTAACCTGTGCGGCCAGAGCGCTCTCCTTCCTTCTGCTCTGCGTAAACCTGAGCTGGTCACCTACTTGTGCGTAATCAAATGTTTATAGGGGACAAGATGGAAAAGCCATGATGTTCACTTTAGCCTCAGACCGACTTATTGCTGTTTTATGGTGAGGCTGAATCTGCGATCCGCTGCCACGTGGACTGGAACAACAAATGCTGCAGTAACATGAGTTGTAGTCAGGTTCATGAGGAGTCACTGGCTGGAGCGGACCCGACTTTAATACGTCATCCCAAAATAGAAGCTAATATCTTCATTTGACCTGGAATGAAAAATGTTGTTATACAACCTCTTAAAAGTTTTTATCACAGAGGAGGCAGCGCTCATCTCTGTCTTCAGTCTGACGACGCAGCGAGTATGCTTATTGAATCTGTGTGTGTGTGTGTGTGTGTGCGGCACAGCTCCATGAGCGGCTCCAGTCACCGCGTCTCCTTATCGGCGCTATTTAAACCAATGTTGTAAAACTACTTCTGCCCAGCCCAGATGTGCTCACTTGTGCACCCGTGAGCCGTGGTTCCGCTGGAACACGTCTGACCTCTGACAGACGCACTCTGAACTTCAGATCTTCAGCGCGCTGTCAATAGCCTGACACGTTTAGAATGCTGTCCCACAGTCAGTGTGCTAATATAATAATATAATAATGCTAAAATGCTCAGATGGGAATCACTTCTTGATTTATTTAGTTACACCCACAATGTTCTGTGTGTGAGGTTTACAACGTCAGAACACCTGCATGAGACAGGTGTTAATTACAATCTGCCAGAATGACTCACCACCTTCAGATTCCTCCAACACCGTTAAAAATGATCAAATACGGAACATATCGGCGTGCGCCAGGCCAGAGCGCTGAAGCTCGGAGCGCATTATTATTATGAAGCTAGGGCATATGCAGAGGACACACACAGACACACACAGACACACACAGACACACACACACACACACACACACACACACACACACACACACACACACACACACACACACACACACACACACACACACACACACACACACAAGCTAAATATACTTGTTTTCAATTGCATTTATTGGGCCCACCCACAAATGAGTTTCTGGCTACGCTAATGGTGACATATGACAGACTTCTCTGAGCTCCGCAGCCATTACACTTTTCACCTCGCGGACCCCCTAGCGGCAGCTCGCGCACCCCCAGGGGAGCGCGCACCACACTTTGGGAATCCCTGGTTAGACCCTTTAAGACTGATAAGCTACAGGCTAGTCTGTAGTTTGTTGCTTTTAAAACGGGTCTAGTCAATCAATCAATCAATCAAATTTTATTTCTAAAGCGCTTTTCAAACAAAGTGTGATTTAAAGTGCTTTACAAAATGACCCAGTCTACTGAAGTTCTGGCTTATGAATCTTATTTTGGCACTAATTTGAAAGATTTGCTGCTGGACTCGAGCCCTGGACGTTCTAGAAGGGCTTCATTAAGCTGCTGCTGACATTTACAATGAAAACAAAAGAGAGATGTAGTGAGAAATGAACATGTAAATGTTACTAAATCACATGAAGGCTGTGAAGTTCACCAGGTTTTAGTACGGATCAGTGTAGCGGTTAGCTGAAATAGCTAACGTACTTCTATATGTAATGAGTTGTTGTAATCTCACCTTTCCTGCTGCAGAAGCTCCCTGTTCCACAGAGAAGCTGCAGGAAAAGATAAAAAAGAACAAATTAATCAAAGAGAAACAAACAAAGACACATTAACCGACTGACTCGTGCAAAAGGTGAAATTAGTTTCTGTCTTAATGAGGTCGACGAGACTAAAATACTCAACACCATTTAAACATCATGACCATGTGAAGTTAAATCTCAGAAGATTTTCTCTAACTATTATCTGTTAAATACATTTCATGTTCAAATGTGATGATTTTGTTTGAAGGTGATCATTTTTCTATTAAGATCATTGTTTATAATGTGGTCAGCTGTATTTTACAATAACGTGAAAACATTTTGTTCCAAATTCATGTGCCACAATGTTACGTGGCAAAAACTATTACCTCATAATGTCCTTTTTTTTAAGACTGACAGCAATTTGCTTCCATACCTCATGTATGAATGCTAAAAATGTTAATTTGCTACTATAATTATGGGCAGCAGTAGCTCAGGAGGTAGAGCAGGTTGTTCAGTAGGCGGAAGGTTGTAGGTTCAATCCCAGCTCCCGACAGAGAATTCTGCTGTTGCGTCCTTGGGCAAGACACTTCACCCACCTTGCCTGCTGGTGGTGGTCAGAGATATTGGTGGCGCCTGTGAGGGCAGCCCATCCCCTGCCATGGTTATTTTTAGTATTATAGATGATTTAAAAACACCAGAACGTTTGTTGGTGAGATGTCTCGATGAGGCAGGTTTGTAACTTTTTAAATTCAGAATAGATTTCAAGATCCTTCTTCTCACACATAAAGCTCTTAATAATCTAGCTCCATCATACATCAGTGATCTGATTGTTCCATATGTTCCTAACCGAGCACTTCGCTCTCAGACTGCAGGTCTACTGGTGGTTCCCAGAATATCTAAAAATAGGATGGGAGGCAGATCTTTTAGTTATCAGGCTCCTCTCCTGTGGAACCAGCTCCCAGCTTTAGTCCGTGAGGCAGACACCTTGTCTACTTTTAAGAATAGGCTTAAAACATTTTTTTTATAGGGCTTATGGTTAAAATCTGATGTTAGCCTAAATCTGGACAAGTGGGGGAGTAGAGGGAGGTGGAGTGTACAGTCGGTAAAGACGGCTCTCCCTTGACCTGCCTCCAACATGCCTCCATCTAAATAGGATAGATTATCCAGAGTTTTCTCTGTAGTTATGCTGCTATAGGCTTAGACTGCTGGAGGACACACTGACCACTTTTCACACTCTACTGCTTTCTTCTACAGTCTGCTCTTTAACTGTATTATTTCCTGCTATTTCAGCTGTTAACTTTATTTTCTCTCTAAGTGTTTTTCTCCCCAGAAGAAGCTACAACGATGTTCTGCTGAGCTGTGGTGGCCTCATGGAGGGGGCCATCGTCTAGCACACTGCTGCTAACCACTTAAACATTCTCCCTCTCCTGATAATAACGTTTTGCTTTCCTTGACGTTGGATGTGCTACTACTAGTTTACCCGTTTAATTATAGATTCACTAGGATAAATCAAGCCCCCACAATGCGGCTCAAAAATGGAGACCAACCCGGAAGTACCAAAAATTGCAGTTCCACCCTCATCCACTGGGGGCTGGTGTCAGAAGCGAGCAAATCCTCATTGACTCCCATGTTAAAAATATCAATTTCACAGGAGAAATAAACATGTTTACAGCCTGGTACCAGAACATGTTTTTGGTTTAAATGATCTAGTTTACACTCATGACAACTCTGAGAGGGTGAATGTTTTTCTCACTCTTCTGTTTAAGTGTATTAAAAGCCTAAAATTCTGTATAATTAATGAGCATCAGACCCACGTGACCGCAGAGCTAGCTCCGGGGAAAGGCCTCAGTAGAGCCTCGGTCTGGCCTGGAAACTGCTCCGGGATTTTGAGTCTCTGTGTGTGTGTATTCTGTTTTGGATATTATTTGTGCAATTGTTGGACAAAATGACTTGCTGTGGCATTAATTGCACTAATAGAGCGTCCAAGGAGTCTCCACTTCATTTTTTTTCGGTAAGTAAAATTATATTTATGTATTTTAGGTCACTGCCGAGCTGAGCTTAGATTTTAACATGTACTGTTTAACCATGACATTTAAATGTAATAGGGTAAAACCCAGTGCATTTAACATAATGCTGCACTTTAGAAAATGGGTTGAAATATAACATGTTGGTGGAGCTGGGTTCCCACTATTGGCTTGTGGAGCTCTCGGGAGGCCGATGTTTTCCACCCGGTTTTACCCAGCGGTCAGCCCGGCGTATCTCTGACTCAGAAGCTCTGGTGTTCTGTACAGTTAACTCCGGTTGTAGCTAGGTAGCTACCTCCATTAGCTTAGCTCCCACCTCCGCGTTTGCTTTGGGTTAGCTTCAGGTTAGCTTGTAGCTAGTTCGACCGGGTGTCGTCAGTTGATTCCAGCCTTACAGCCCCACCCTCAGCTCCACCTCTCTTCCCTTTTGTGGAATTGTCTGGGCTGGACGGAACCTGTGACACGGTCAAAATGGTGGCCACCTCCCATTTTAGTACAAAAACGCATTATTGGAGGCTATGGAAACCCATTGTCCAATATTTATATGTCGATGGGATAAATACAATAAAGTTTATCTCTCACCAAATAGAATATTTACTAAGCAATCACAATGTTACCATAGAAACACTACTTGGTATACAAGTTGTGTGTGTAACACTACTTGGTATACAAGTTGTGTGTGTGTGTGTGTGTGTGTGTGTGTGTGTGTGTGTGTGTGTGTGTGTGTGTGTGTGTGTGTGTGTATGTGTGTGCGCTCTGTCCCTAAATCCCCAGGGAGTCATGGCGAATGGCTGCTTATACTGAGCCAGGATCCTCTGTGTGAAGTGCCTTGAGACGAGACTTGTTGTGATTTGGCGCTATATAAATGCACTTGAATTGAATTGAATTGGGGAAGGTACTAATCCTGATGCTCCATCTGGATGCTTTTAGGATTGAATTTGAGACGATATTCTAGCACGAGTTAAATTATGATCAGAAATCACTGAAATCAGCCAAAAAAAATAAATTTCATTTCTAGCAACTCATCTGTTTTTTTCATTTTGTTGCTTCAAAGGATTTTTAAAAAACATCACCAAACCTCTCAGCAGAGTTTTTTCTGAAGAACAATGTGTTAATAAATGAAGATGTAACACCCGGGAGTAAATCTATAACACCTTTCAGGCTTGTTTCGGGGATCAGAGAGAAGTCTTGATTTGTTGTGCTAAAGTGTTTCATGCCACTGAGCTCATGAGAACATGTATTCACCGCTTACACACGTTCATTTAGTTGTCAGCTAATTTGTTCCACACGAGGAGCAGACGGGTCTTTTTTTCGCCAAGTGGGGCAACGTTGACAAAATGTTGCTTAAAGCATTTGTTGGTATTAAAAACAATCAGGAGCAGCAGAGATTAGTAATTTGTAGTGATGCATCCAATCAGTGGAATTCAGCCTTAGTGTGTGTGTGTGTGTGTGTGTGTGTGTGTGTGTGTGTGTGTGTGTGTGTGTGTGTGTGTGTGTGTGTGTGTGTGTGTGTGTGTGTGTGTGTGTGTGTGTGTTGCGATCACTGGAGCTTATTCACAGATTCTGCAGCCTGAAGTTGTTTTGATTTGATTTACAGGGCTCTGACTGTAACTCCGAGCTGAAACTGGAGAGGGAGCGGTCTTTGTACATTCTGAGGCTTCTCCTCATCCTGCTCTGAGCAGCAGAACATATTGTACATGTTTCACACCCGCAGCTGGAAAGTCTTCCCACATCCTGGATGTTTGTCCTGGACACCACTTCCCTCGTGCTCCTGCCTGCTGCTCTGCTGCGCATGCACACACAGCAGCTTCATCTTCTACTCTGGCAGCATTAGACTGATCACACGGGGCCAGAGGTGGAGCGGTAAATCACCATGCATCATGTCTGAGTGGACAAACCCAGTTGATGCTCATCACACATGACGTTTAGTGATTAAACACTTATGGAAGAACTGGAAAACCTTTTTTATCATTTTTATTTTTGTGCAATGATTAAGATATTAACCCTCAGGCTTCACTTTAATTTTCATACAAAAGAGTCATTAGAGGACAAAAATGTCCACTTGTAAAAGTGGCTATAAAAATGTGTACAATCATATTTTTTCTGGCTTTTTTCCCTAGATCTGTTGAACAACTTCAGCCCTGCACAAACATAAAAAAATGCAATCATTTTGAGGCTTTTAACTCTTGAAATGCCAGTTTGAATACTCAGTCATTGCTATAATTTATGAACAAAACACAAAAACTGAGTTATTTTCTAAAAGAAGACTTTTTTTGTCTCGAGTGTTTAGTACAAACCAGTCTTGATTATGTTATGAAATATCTAAAATTTAGAATTTTTTGCATTTATAGTTTTTACATAGCAACAGATTTAAAATTTACTCTACACTCGAGCCATTAGAGGACAAAAACGTCCACTTTTAAAACTGCTTTAAAAACTGTCCAGATTAATATTTTCTTCTGCTTTTTGGGTGTAAATCTTGTGTTCAACATCAGTTCTGATAAAAATAAAATAAAATATTGATTATTTATCTACATTTTAACCCTTTATATGCCAGTTCGATTGTGTGATGCTCATTTTTCATGAAAAAAGCAGACAAACGAGGAGATGTTTTACATAAAACATATTTGGAGTGACTGAAATAATTTGTTTTAAATCAGCCTTGGATATGTCAAGAGTCTGGCAAAATATCACATTTTATGCTTTTTTAGTTTTTGTGTAGCAGCAGATTTAAAATGTACCACCCTCGTGTGCCTGTTATGGACAAAACGTCCCACTGACTTCAATGTAAACCACAGTTTTTGATCCTGTGTCATCTGCATCAAATAATCATGCTTTCTGTGATGTTATGGTTTCAGTTTGGACAAAAGTAGTCCAATTTATGATTTTTCATTTCTCCTCCATCTCTAATGTTTCTTCATATGTTGCCCAGGTGAGAACGTTTACACATTTCTTTAGACCAAAAATGCCCCTAATGAAGCCTGAGGGTTAAGCATGCTTAAATCACTTGAATACAATTATAATGTGGTTTATGACTTCAGCGCAGACTGGGGCGGTGTGTTGTGGTGTAGCGTCGTGAATGTCCTGTTTTTGACCTAAAGGTCATGATCTGCTGCGTCTGCTCGAGCAGAGACATAAAGTCTCTAACAGGCTAATCTACATGAGATGGTGGCCAAGGTCTTTCATGCACTCTACTCATCTGAACTGCTTCACCTCTGTTACAGCTCAAGACGAAGACGAAGAACTCTCTTGATGAATACATAATCAACAACTTTGTTATTACCAATAATAATGTGAGCCCAATGTTCCATCAATCTGTGAAATGACAATGTTATTACTTGAGATTATAATCCTGTGATCAGTAGTATTTTACAAGTTATTATAATCCTGGACATTTGCACTAGACACTGATGACACGTAATGCTAAAGTCACACGACACATTTCCTTTTGTCTGATCCAATCAGAACCTTCGTTTCTGGCTAGGCGTGTTTATCTGTGGTGTTTGTATAAACCCTCTTCTGCATGTCAAATTCTGATTCGCCAGTAAACCAAAATATGACAATTATAAAAAGTATCCCACGCCACCTTTTCGTTAGTTCAAGCGTTCTAGAGAGGTCTCGGACCGGCCATCCGGACTTCCTCTTGAGCCATAAAGAACCTCAGACAAGCTGGATAAAATCTGTTGCAGTTACACCTGACCGCAATGGTTCCTTCAGAATAAAAGCTGAACCTCACGACCCCTTCAGGGTCTCCGAGACGCCAGTGATAACCTGTCGTGACCTGGAAGCATTCCAGGACTAGTTTGGTCGGCACCGCTGCTTTTCTACCGGATTCGGTACCAAGGAGGGTCCTTGAGGACTTCGGCATTCTGGATCTAACGGAGGCTTCCCCTGGGGTACGTAGACCGACAGATGGCGTCTCGTGTGTGTTATAAACCTCCTACTAAAGTTTAGAGCGAAACATTCACTCCCACTCAGAACTAAATGCTTCTCCGGATACGCTGGTTCTGATAATAAAATTACACACACACACACACACACACACACACACACACACACACACACACACACACACGCACGCACACACACACACACACACACACACACACACACACACACACACACACACCGTCATCATTCATCACGTCTCACTCCACCTTAGTCCATCAGTACACAGAATGTTAAAGTTAGTCTTGTTTAAATTGTTTAGAAATAAATTTCTTAACTATTATAAACCTGACTCTTTCTCTTTCCTCGGAGTTTATACGAAGTGTCGCTTAATCCCTGCAATAAAAAGTTCTGATCTTCTGGTTAAAATAGTCAAACATCCATCAGATTGATGTTTCATATTTCTATGGAATCTCACATTTTATGGTTCATAAGTAAGATGTAAACTACCCGTCCTTTACAGTGCGATCAGAGTCATCCTCGAAATCCGAGGCTGTGACTCTCATCGGGAAAAGGTGGAATGTTCTCTCTGGGTGGGAGTGAGCATTCATGGGAGACACACCAACGGATTGGAGCTTTGTGTGCAGTAATGAGAACAAATGTGGTGAAGGGACTAAAAAGCAAAGTTCTGGAGCAACTTCCCACCCTCAGCTATGGTCTTGAGTCTTGAATCATGCTGAATCAGCTGAGTTTGAGCTCTCTGCTCTGGAATAAAGGATGCTTAAAGAGCAAGTCACCCCCAAATAAACTATTTTTTTCTGATAAACTATATAAATGCGTGTCTAATCGTGCTGCAGACACGTGTAGTCAATAGTTTTGCACTTTAGTGCATTTTAGTTAAAATTTAAAATTTCTGCCTGAAACTGTCAGTGTTGTACCGTTGTCAGGTAAAAACTCTTCACTGCATTTGAATTTAAATCTGACATCGCCATTGGCTAAGAGGTATGCTATGATGTAAACTGGTAGATTATGATGTCACAATGCCGTGAGTGTGTGTATTTGTAGTGGCTCCACCCTCTCCGTCTGCTAGGCAACAGTATTTGTTGCATTTTTCAAACATGAAGTGGGAGTGAAGTACGCTTCTTGTAAGGGGTGACTTGCTCTTTAAAGAGCAAGTCACCCCCTACCAGAGTATTACTTCCTGTTTGAAAAATGCAACAAATGCTGTTGCCTAGCAGACCGAGAGGGCAGAGCCGCTAACAAATACAAATACACACACACACACACACACACACACACACACACACAGGCTCACAATGACATTGTGACATCATATGGTACCAGCTAATGTTCTAGGCTATCTCTTAGCCAATAGCGATGGCAGATTTAAATTCAAATGCAGTGCAGAGTTTTTACCTGACAATGGCACAACACTGACAGTTTTAGGCAGATTATTTAAATTTTAACTAAAATGAACTAAAGTGCAAAACTACTGACTACACGTGTCTGCAGCACGATTAGACACGCATCTATATAGTTTATCAGGAAGAAAAGGTTGATTTGGAGGTAACTTGCTCTTTAAAGAAACTGATGTGGGCAAAACTGGCTTCATGTGTAAAACAAATGATCTGAGGTTCATAAAGAGTCCCAAGAACAAACACCTGTGTGAGATGAAGTTCACCTGGCCATGCTGCTGTTGGCAGAGCTCTCTCCGATCTGCGAGCTGGCGATCCACTTGGTCTCCCCTACCACCGTCCTGGCGTGCGGCAAGCGACCCACATCTTTCACGGTCATCATGAGGTGCCTGGAGGACTTCAGCACTCGGACTGCCTCGTCGTGTGGGACGCTCAGGAAGTTGTGGCTGTTCACTTCCAAGATCTGGTCGCCGACCTGCGGGGAAGGAGCGGAACACACAGGCATGGTGGGAGGGGCTGAGCAAGGTGGCGAGGGTGGAGCAGGCAGAGACTGTCACATGCACAGGTTCAGAGGTCATAGGTCAGAGAGAGGTAACATTAGAGATGGAGGAGATGCACGACATATTTAATGAATCAGAATGACAAAATTAAATGGTATGTTTCATGTTTTATGGTTTTTAGGTACGGTGGCCTGAATGGATCAAGGAAACACAAAGCAAAAATTAGAACGCCGTAAACAGCAACAAAACACACATCAGGGGAGGGGTGTGTGTTAGTGCGGCTCTGTACTTTTACCTAAACACGCTTGGACTGTTCCCGTGGGGCGCTGGTCACAAGCTTGTTACGAGCACGTGTGCTTTTGTCATTTGGGTAGTTACCAGTGTTGGGAACGTTACTTTAAACAAGTAATTAGTTATAGTTGTTGATTACTTTGTCAAAAAAGTAACTCAGTTACTTACCGAGTTACAAGATTGCCAGACAAGATACCAGACTGGTGCTTAGCTGAGATAAATGGTATTCAACTACATCTTACCTTCATCTGTCTGTAAGTAAGTGTGTGTGTGCGTGTGTGTGTGTGTGTGTGTGTGTGTGTGTGTGTGTGTGTCTGCTCTGTCTTCTCCATCCCCAGTGAGTCGTGGAGGATGGCTGCTTATACTGAGCCAGGATTCTCTGGAGGTTTCTTCCTGTTAAAAGGGAGTTTTCCTCTCCACTGTCGCCAAATGCTTTCTTAGTATGTGGATTGCTGTAAAGATGCAATTTGCTGGGTTCCTTATATAGGAAACATTATTTCTGATTGGCTTAATGAACTGACCTGAATTGGAATGTTTATTATGTGAAGTGTTTTGAGACGACTCTTGTCGTGATTTGGCGCTTTATAAATGAACTTGAATTGAATTGAATAGATGCCGCCGATACTAAACACCACCTTAAATTGAAGCTTCCATCTTGACTAAGCATTTCAGCTGAAACCACTGAGGGGTCAAACAGGATCAGTTCCTCAGAGCCGAGGGAAACTGGAGCTGTGGGTTTGATTCGTGTGGAAACAAGTCAACAACGTCGTACTGCTCACTGCGTCTGAATAACGTTGATTAAATCCAGACCAAGATATGTAACGGCCTGTAATTATATGGTGCTTTCTCAGGGTTATACAACCCCCAAAGTAGCTTTACAGCACAACCAGTCATTCACTTGCTGGTGGGGATGGGCTACGATGTAGCCACAGCTGCCCCGAGGCGGACTGACAGAAGCTGATGGTCACTGATGATGAATAAATGAAATATACACAAACAGCTGAAAATGTGGAGAAATACACAATGAGGTTCTTAAAGAGCAAGTCAACCCCTACCAGAGTCTAACTCCACTCTCACTTCATGTTTGAAAAATGCAACAAATGCTGTTGCCTGGCAGACCGAGAGGGTGGAGCCGCTAACAAATACACACACACACAGACTCACAACAGCATTGTGACATCATAATGTACCAGTTTACATCATAGCATACCTCTTAGCCAATAGCGGTGGCAGATTTAAATTCAAATACAGTGCATAGTTTTTACCTGACAACGGCACAACACTGCCAGTTTTAGGCAGAATATTTAAATTTTAACAAAGATGCACTGAGGTGCCAAATTATTGACTACACGTGTCTGCAGCACAATTAGACACTCGTTTATTTAGTTTATCAGCAAAAAAAAGTTTATTTGGGGGTGACTTGCTCTTTAAAGACATCCTTCATTCAGAATTTTAATACATTTGTTGTGGCCTCTACCAGGAACTAATGCCTTGCACTCGGGAGAATAAAAGATCAGATGCGCTTATTTCAGCACAGCGTCTTATTTCCTGATAGTTAGTCATCTCGCCTCTGATTGGACAACAGCAACGCTACCTATGTTCATGTCCAGCCAGTAGGTTAAACCCAGAGCCACCCATCATGTTTCAAAAACAAGTAAAAACTCCAAAAACCTCCAAATCTGAGACCATGGTTCTCGACCAGAAAAGGGTGGCTTGCCACCTCCGGGTCGGGGGAGAGGTCCTACCTCAAGTGGAGGAGTTTAAGTATCTCGGGGTCTTGTTCACGAGTGAGGGTAGGAGGGATCGGGAGATCGACAGGCGGATTGGTTCGGCGTCCGCAGTGATGCGGACGCTGAGCCGATCTGTCGTGGGGAAGAGGGAGCTGAGCCAGAAAGCCAGGCTCTCGATTTACCGGTCGATCTACGTCCCAATCCTCACCTATGGTCATGAGCTTTGGGTAATGACCGAAAGAACGAGATCGCGGATACAAGCGGCCGAAATGAGTTTCCTCCGTAGGGTGGCCGGGCTCAGCCTTAGCGATAGGGTGAGGAGCTCGGACATTCGGGAGGGACTCGGAGTAGAACCGCTGCTCCTCCGGATCGAAAGGAGCCAGTTGAGGTGGTTTGGGCATCTGGTCAGAATGCCTCCTGGACGCCTCCCCGGGGAGGTGTTTCGGGCATGTCCTGCTGGCAGAAGGCCCCCGGGTCGACCCAGGACACGTTGGAGAGGTTACATCCCCAATCTGGTCCGGGAACGCCTCGGGGTCCTGCCGGAGGAGCTGGTGGACAAGGCCGGGGAGAGGACGGCCTGGAGCTCCCTAGTTGGGATGCTGCCCCCGCGACCCGGACCCGGATAAGCGGAGGAAGACGAGACGAGACGAGTAAAAACGGTTTCTCAGTGAACTTGATCTTTAAAAAAACTGAATCGCAAAGACTGATAAGTACAGTTTGTACAGCTGTGGCGTCCCATGCGGGTCCTTGAACGCCCAAATCCTGCATCTTTTAACCATTTTTCTGCTCCAGCACACCTGATATAAATCAATGAATGATTAACAGGCGTCAGCAGAACTGGAGGATGACCAGAGGAGGTCATTCAGCCATTCAATCAGGTCAGTTGGAACAGAAACCACACAGGATGTGTGGACTGGTCACCACATTTAATAAAATGAAGCAGAATCCATAAAAATACAGGTGCTGGCCAGTAAATTAGAATATCATCAAAAGGTTGAAAATATTTCAGTAATTCCATTCAAAACGTGAAACTTGTACATTATATTCATGCAATGCACACAGACCAATGTATTTCCAATGTTCATTACATTTAAATTTGATATTCATAAGTGACAACTAATGAAAACTCCAAATTTGGTATCTCAAAAAATTAGAATATTCTGAAAAGGCTGAATATAGAAGACACCTGCTGCCACTCTAATCAGCTGATTTACTCAAAACACCTGCAAAGGCCTTTAAAAGGTCCCTCAGTCTTGTTTTGAAGGCACCACAATCATGGGGAAGACTTCTGACTTAACAGCTGTCCAAAAGACAATCATTGACACCTTGCACAAGGAGGGCAAGACACAAAAGGTGATTGCTAAAGAAGCTGGCTGTTCGCAGAGCTCTGTGTCCAAGCACATTAACAGACAGGCGAAGGGACGGAAAAAATGTGGTAGAAAAAAGTGTACAAGCTCTAGGGATAACCGCACCCTGCAGAGAATTGTGACGACAAACCCATTCAAAAATGTGGGGGAGATCCACAAAGAGTGGACTGCAGCTGGAGTCAGCGCTTCAAGAACCACCACGAGGAGACTCATGAAAGACATGGGATTCAGGTGTCGCATTCCGTGTGTCAAGCCACTCTTGAACATGAAACAGCGCAAGAAGCGTCTCGCCTGGGCCAAGGACAAAAAGGACTGGACTGATGCTGAGTGGTCCAAAGTTATGTTTTCTGATGAAAGCAAGTTCTGCATTTCCTTTGGAAATCAAGGACCCAGAGTCTGGAGGAAGAGCGGAGAAGCACAGAATCCACGTTGCATGAGGTCCAGTGTAAAGTTTCCACCGTCAGTGATGGTGTGGGGTGCCATGTCATCTGCCGGTGTTGGCCCACTCTGTTTCCTGAGGTCCAGGGTCAATGCAGCCGTCTACCAGGAAGTTTTAGAGCACTTCATGCTTCCTGCTGCTGACCAACTTTATGGGGATGCAGACTTCACCTTTCAACAGGACTTGGCACCTGCACACAGTGCCAAAACCACCAGCACCTGGTTCAAGGACCATGGTATCCCTGTCCTTGATTGGCCAGCAAACTCGCCTGACCTTAACCCCATAGAAAATCTATGGGGTATTGTGAAGCGGAGGATGCAATACGCTAGACCCAACAATGCAGAGGAGCTGAAGACGACTATCAGAGCAACCTGGGCTCTCATAACACCTGAGCAGTGCCACAGACTGATCGAGTCCATGCCACGCCGCATTACTGCAGTTATTGAGGCAAAAGGAGCCCCGACTAAGTATTGAGTGCTATACATGCACATTCTTTTCATGTTCATTCTTTTCAGTTGGCCAACATTAGAGAAACAAACATTTTTTCATTGGCCTTTAGAATATTCTAATTTTCTGAGATACCAGATTTGATGTTTTCATTGGTTGTCACCTATAAATATCAAAATTAAACGTAATAAACATCGGAAATACATTGGTCTGTGTGCATTGCATGAATATAATGTACAAGTTTCACGTTTTGAATGGAATTACTGAAATATTTTCAACCTTTTGATGATATTCTAATTTACTGGCCAGCACCTGTATGAACCCTGATGATTATTCAGCTTTGATCTGTGGGATTCTCTGCTGTGTCTAAATGGTTAAAAGCATTTTTATTCATCTGTCACTGAATCCCTCTTCACCGCTGCACAGACAGAAGGAGACAGCAGCAGGTCATCAGTTCTGCTGAGAAGATGACCGGCTGAGAGCTGCCCTCTCTCCAGGAGCTTCAACATCTTCAGGACTTTAAGGCGGGGCAGAAAGACTGCAGCTGACCCCTCCCACCCTGGAAATAAACGTTCAGATCTAGTCTCCCTTTAAACTGCCGTTCTAACGCTCTGCTAATAACTCCCACAACACGCACGCAGTCAGACTTTTACTTTTAACAGTTCACACATCTTTCATAGCTAATTTTTGTGAATGGTAATAGTGGGGCTGCACAATCGTAAAAAAAACGTGATCTCAACTCATACTCGTATGCAATCTCAACGATTTTAAAGAGCAAGTCACCCCCAAATACACTTATTTTTCCTGATTAACTATATAAACGAGTGTCTAATCATGCTGCAGACACGTGTAGTCAATAGTTTTGCACTTTAGTGCATTTTAGTTAAAACGTTAATTTTCTGCCTAAAACTGTCAGTGTTGTGCCGTTGTCAGGTAAAAACTCTGCACTGTTGTTGAATTTAAATCTGCCATCGCTATTGACTAAGAGGTATGCTATGTAGCGTTATTAAGATCCTATTGTCTGCCCTTAACAGCTACCCCTTCACAAAGTAACAGCGTGCATGAATCGCCAAGGTCGGGTGCTTCTTTCTAAATGTTTACATTCCAGGAAAGGAGACAGAAGAAGGAAGAAGAACGCTTTTCATTAATTAATCAAAGAACTTTATTTGTGATAAAGCTAATCAAAACATATGTTGATCAATAATAATCAGGTGACTGATCTGTGAAATCAAAATGTCATGATTTATGTGTTTAATGAATAAACAGGACTGTGCACCAGACATACTGATCCACAGAACATAAGAACTTATGACACATTGTTTCATCCAATCAGAGCTTCCGTCTGTTGCAGGGCAGAATCTGGGCTGTTTACTTAAATTGTCCACTCCGATTTGCTAAGATTTATAAACAACTAAGTTAATAAAACAGAGCAACGCCATTTTAACGGCAGTTCCATCTCAGCTCCAACGGAGTTACATCATAGACAACGTGGTTTCGACCAGCTCTCAAATCATCATCCCTAAGGGAATTACAAACCGGCCAGCTGTATTTTTCTACTTTTAAGCTGAGAAATGTCAAGCTGGAAGTTCTGTCGTTTGAACAACAAGACGACGGTTCCTTCAAAATAAAAGCTGAACGCGCTGAGACCTGCCGCTACTACCTGGAGCTATCCGTAGACGGGTTTTTGTCGTGCTGCCACACTGTTTCATCAGTCCAGTACCACGGAGGTCCGGAGACTGACATTCCTGATCTGACCACGGGAGTTCCTACACGGTAGGTAGACTCAGCAAGATGGCGTTTCATGTCATGAGCTTCTGAAGCCCTCGTGGTTCCTAGTCAAAACATCAGACACCCAGATCCGGCTGCCTCAGCCTGGAGATTCTGAACACACACACACACACACACACACACACACACACACACACACACACACACACACACACACACACACACACACACACACACACACACACACACACACACACACCAACACACACCAACACTTCGACATTCAAATCCATATGCATCCATCATAGAGAGTTAGTCCTGGGACATTGTTTGAATTTATAATTATAGAAATTAAAGATTCTTAAATGATCCCAACTCTCTCTTTTCTTGTCTCTAAGTCAATACAAAGTGTTTAAATAAAACTCCGTGAAGTAAAAACAACCTCTTCTGATTATAATATCTGGACCTAATAAAAGTGTAAGAATATACAACTATATTCCACTACAACTAGAATGTTAGCTGGTACCATATGATGTCACAATTGCTGTGTCTCAATTCAGGGTCTGCATCCTTCGAAGGACCCAGTCTACTTGGCCGACGTGGGCTGGGTCCTCCGTCGGCCGAGTTGACCGGATGTTAACGGCTGTGAATTTGGACAGGCCTAGCCTTCATGAATTCCAGCCACTCCCTCG
The DNA here is from genome assembly GCF_043380555.1 of Nothobranchius furzeri. Classification (NCBI taxonomy): domain Eukaryota; kingdom Metazoa; phylum Chordata; class Actinopteri; order Cyprinodontiformes; family Nothobranchiidae; genus Nothobranchius; species Nothobranchius furzeri. Next base: position 74,717,997 of record NC_091746.1, on the reverse strand, counting down.
GCGAACGTTCCGTCGCCTAGCAACCGTGGAACCGCTGAGCAGAAGGGAGAAGGAACTTTAAACGATGGAGCTCGTCGTTTTATTTAGCGTTTTAATCATTTCCTTGACTGTTGGAGAGCTAATTCAGAGAAAATACTTTCGACAAGCTGAGCCTGAGCAAAGATGTGATAATAGTTTTTAATACTTTCTAAGGGTCTTCATTTGACCAAAACCGATTTATCACCTTTTAAGACTTTAAGACCCAGTGGATAACCTGTAACCTGCTAGGTGCGTTCGTTAGCCACGTTCGTTGTCCAATAGCATGTGGAGAGAGATGAAAGACAACCACAGATCTCGTCCCATGACTGAGATCTGTTAATGGGTCATGATCAGATTGTATATTCACAAATAGGTTCTCTGTTATTGCTGTGGTCCGTTGGGGTGATGCCGGCTCTGACTGAGACAGGAAGAGACTGAACAAGCTAGTTAACAAAGCTAGCTCGGCTCTGGACTGCCAACTAGATTCAGTTGAGGAGACGTGTGAAAGGAGGACGGTGGTGAAGATGACCTCTATCTTCCAAAACCCTCCCACCCACTGCGTTCCACTGTGGAGACCATGGACAGCTCCTTCAGAGGCAGACTGAGACATCCCAGATGTAGAACAGAGCCACCGTAGGTCATCCATCCCCTCTGCAGTAAGAGTGTAGAACTCTCAGTTTAACTGGTACATGCATTATCCTGGTACACAATACCACCAATGCAGTACTCAGTATGTGTTCAATACTTGTGCAACACTGGATTTACATATGACTGTGTCCATTATGCTGCATCGTTCTGGAACCCAAGTTTTCTGTTATTTGTTGTTTTTAGTGGTTGAAGGTTACGGTAATAGCCGTTGGGTGTTTACCTGCAATCTTATCATTTTCTTCTTTTCTTCTAGTGTGTGTGCCGTTGTAACGAGTGAATTTTACCACTCTGGGAATATTAAAGCCTATTCCACTCCACAGGTTGGCTTGCCAGGCTTTAAACCCACATTTCACTGATACTGAGTATGAGTACTTGCAGCTGAGTTTCTGTTGATAGGAGCGCACCCACTAGAGCAGGTTTTTGGTCACGTTGTTGGCGAGGAAGCCAACTACACTGAAGTGAGTTGCGCTCGCCCAAGCTGTACAGAGCTGTTTCTGGCAGAATGGTGCTGTTGGAAAACCCCACATATATTAATGTCTTTAAGCACATTTCTGGTTTTCCACTTCAAAAAATAGCAGAGAGGTTTCCTGTAGATCTTTTTTAAAATCCAACTCTTCTACTGATTGGAGGGTTAAACCACCCCACAGTTCCTGAGCACAGCCACAGCTGCAGCTCACCTCTCCCCACGAGGATGGGTCAAATGTGGAGATGAGCCAGCCTAATGGGACTTTAACTAGTCCTGCTGTTCATCCTTTTCTTTGCTAGATGGAAACTGCAGACGCAACAAACCCTGAACATAATTTTCCCTCCGATTATCTTGATCAACTAATGTTAAATGTCATCGATGGCATATGTGGCTTTTGTTTCTCTGGTTTTTGTTTCACACTCCGGGCTTACTTTAGGCTAGGGCTGCACGATATTAGAAAAACCTGCGATATTCGATAACAATTATTAATACTGCAATGACGATATAACTTGTGATAAATAAAAACTTAACTAAGGAACAAAAATAATCAAAAACAAAGAAATAAAAAAAATTATCAAAATGAGAAAAGCTAAAGATGTGAGGAACGGGAAAAAGAAAATTAACTAGAAAAGGCGATCCGTGGATCCCGGGAAAAGCAGAATCAGCAGAAAGATCAGAGCAAAGCTAACTCAGGTGTTTGCTAACCATCAAAATTAGGTGCCGTCCGCCTCGGGGGCGGGCGTCTGACCTATGAGAACCCACCCAGTTGGACAAATGGGTGAAGAGCTCCATTAGAGTTGTTAAAAAAACATGCGTCTGTTTGACTGACAGAACGCGTTATGTGTAGTAAACATTAGAGCCGACCATTCATTGCGATATTTATCTGTTCTTTGCGATATGCATATTGATAACGATATATTTACGATATATTGTGCAGCCCTAGTTTAGGGTATCTTTAGATGTGAGTCAGGTTTCAACAAATGCGGGCTCATGCTGATTTTAATGTGACACTTAGACTGGTGAAAAGAGGAACTTTTGTTAAATATAATTAAAACTTGTGAACTAGAAAACGTCGTTCACCAGAACTCCCTGAGATGTGACTGAACTGCAGCAGATTGGTCTTTCCATCCCAAACTGAGAGCTGGACTCACGGACGATTTACATTCAGATCATAAAGCCGTCTGGTGTTGTTTCAGACGGGCTGGCGTCTGATTAGAGAAGATTCATACCAGTCAGCAGAGACTCGACTGCCATTCAGAATGACTCGTGGACTTCTACGATTTCTAGAAATTGGACTTTAAAATGATCAGCGCATGTAGATTCTGTCACAAAGAGCAAGGTCATCATGAAGGTTTAGTTGGAAAAAGCTGGACTGTTCCCGTTTTCCTTTTTTATCAGACGATAAAGATTAAAAGCATGAGCATAAGGGAGATATTTCCTGATTTACCTGCAGCTGCGACATCACAGATCCGTTTAGCTTTAAGAGGGACTGGAAAAGCTCCAGCAGAACCTGCTTTGGGCTCACTACCCTCCAGACTGCTGCTGATTCGTTTCTCCTCTCTGAATGAAGAATGTGTTGTTATTAGACGGTGACACGGAGGAGGACCTGAAACATAAACATCACCGCTGCTTGTTGTTTAATTACCCAGAATGCAGCGCTGCCGCGGCTCTCCTCAGGTGTTACACGAGGATTGATTAGAAAAAATGAAGCGCTTATAAGTCCGGACAGGCCCCATCTACTCTCAAATAGAAGTTTAATGAGGGAGAGGAGGGGAGATGCAGGAACAGATTAATGAGACGAGCTGAGAGGAAGGAAAAGGCTTCAGCAGCGAGTCACTTGGCCAAGTGACTCGCGTGGTTCGAAGGTTTCACTCAGGGGGCTGGAGCCGGAACATAACGCACCACCAGGACAGATCGTTATTAGATTTAAAACACGTCTAAAGGTCGGATTCGGGTTAAGACTCTGGTTAGAGTCAGAACAGTGAAGGTTAAGGAGAAAGCCAGAGGAAATGTGTCTCTGAAGACCCGAGTCATTTTCACAATGATGAGCGTTAACGGAGGATTAATATTGCACATTGGCATTATCTAATTTGTTCCTGTGTAATTAATGGAGTGGTTTTAATGAAGCTCACAAGGTTATAAAACCTAAACAGCATGTAATTAGTCACGCTTTTATTTATGAGTCAAGTACGGTGGGGGAACTGATTCAGACCAGGCTAATCGAAGGAACGCCTGTTTAGGTTTTTATAATATTCTGCAGAGGCAACCCTAAAGCGGAGAGCTACCCCGCGTTTCTTTGATGTCCAGGGTTCCAACAAGCATTCCAGCAGATAAAAATGGAAACCTTAGATGTTGGACTTTATTTTGACCACATCAGTCAGAATGAATGCTCCACTCTTCTCTCCATTACTACTTCAGCTCAGATCTCTTCTAAGCATTTAAACCAAGAACCGTACCTTATCTGTGTTTTTAAAGAATGTCAGTATATTTTCAGGATGAGCCAGTAAAGTTCATATCGATGTAAATTAGCGATGGGTACAGAATTCGGTACTTTTTAAGGTACCGACTGAATTCCATAGTACCGACCGAGCACCGATTCACGTCATTTGATACGGTGCCTCGTTTCGGTACCCGTCCTTCATAACGAGAACTTGCCTAGACAGCTGCGCATGCGCAAGAGCGTTATGTCGTCGGTCGCTGCGAGCCAGTGTAAACAGAGCAGCATGGTAGAAAGAACGCACGCTAACGCTTGGGTCCACTTCACTAAATGTGATGGGTAACTGGGTGATGATGAAACCAGCGACAACGATCTAAGTGAGACATCCTCATCTTAATCTGCTCCAGTAGGTGATTAAAATGTTTAAGATGACGTTAGCTTGATTTGTTAGCTTCCGTTGCGCTAATGGTGCTTTCGCTTTTTATTTATTTACTTTTTTTATTTTTTTTTATTTTTCCGTGTCCTGTCTGGCTGTGAAGCAAACAGAATTGATGTCTGAATGCTGGTGACAAGCCTTACAGATTTACTCTCAGGTGGAGCATTAAAGCTTCTGCTTTTAATGTCACGCCTGATACTTAAAACTTTACTGTTGTTGTTTTTGAATGCTTTGTAATTCCGACCAGACACGGAGACAGAGGTGAAAGAGAAAGGAAAAGACAAATGGTGGGGAGAGAGGGGGGAAGGGTGGGGGGTCCACAAAAATAAACAATAATGAACAAGAGTCTGCTTCTAGACCTGCAGAAAGAGGCAAGAAAAAAAAGCAAAAGAACAAAAAAATGGGACACAACAACAATACAACAAGATCAAGCTATCACTGTGTCAACTTGATGAAGAAATATAAAACTCAACAATCACACGATAATAAATCACAGTGCATTAAGTGCCCACCACAGCCTTAAGACCTGTGTTGAACGTGCCCAAGCCCATACTTATGAGAGCACCATGTGAGCAACTGTGTGTGTACACGCGCTTGTTTATGTAAGGTTTCTCTATAGGAGCGTCCAACAGAGAGTGTGAGGGACCACAGATCTTCCCCCCAAAGATGCGCAGGAGACGGGGGGAGATCCAAGTCCCACAGATCCAGGCGCTGCCCCAGAACACAGGAACCCCAAGGAGACTGCAACCAGAAAGGCCCCCGCCCCCCTCGAGAGGCGCAGAGGATCGCCCCGGGGGGCCACAACCAGCAGCCGGCAGAGTCCCGAGAGATATCAGCGGCAAGCCCACAGGCCCGCCCGCAGCCTCCCACCCCCTAGCCGGCCGAGCCCGGGACCCAGCGACCCGGGACTAATCGCTTCTTCGGATTTGCTGGTTCTGATTTACATGACACGTCATCCATTCACCGTCTTATCCATTTTTAGTCACACTATACACTTAGTTCTTGAATCAGCCTAGTTTAATTGTTAGTAATAAAATTCTTAACTTTTAAACTTGACTCTCTCTATTCTGTTGTCTCTGAGTGAATACATACATACAGGTCATGGACCAAGCAGATGCCCTGACCAACGATGTCGAGAGAGACAAACTACAACAACTTTTGTTAAAATTCAAAGATTCTCTTTCACTTGACTCCTTGGACTGTGGTCTAACCACTATCCATGAAGTCAGGATTCTGACACTGCCACACGCTGCGCCGACTTTTGTGCATCAATACAAGATTCCCCTGGCGTCCCACGAACCAGTCCAGGACCTCGGCATTCCTGATCCCACCAGGGGACTTCCACCAGGCAGGTAGGCGAGACTTGATGGTGTCTCATGCAGTTCTGAAACTATCCCAAGCTTATTCCAAACCATCATCTACAGTTCCCGTCAGAACTAATCGCTTCTTCGGATTTGCTGGTTCTGATTTACATGACACGTCATCCATTCACCGTCTCATCCATTTTTAGTCACACACAATAGACTTTCTCTATTCTGTTGTCTCTGAGTGAATAAATAACGGTTACATAATCTCTGCATTAAAAAGATCCGATCTTCTGGTTTAAATAACCCCGATCCGTGAAACGGATTTCATATTTCCTATGGAATCCCACGCCTTATGGTTCATTAAATAAAATGTAAGAACCTCTCATTTTTCCCTTACATGGTCTTGGTTCTGAAACCTGGATATTCTGACAAATCACTTCTCCATTGGGGACAAAATGGCGCCGTAAAAATCATGCATCCTGTCTACAAAGATGCACCAACGGCCCGCTCAGGAGGAGACGGTTGTTTCGTAACAGACTTGGTCGCCTGGTGGTTAGAGCAGGTTTGCCTCCCAGTCGTGGCACAAACCTTTTTCTTCTTTTTTAGCTACACTTGCCACTCTGCTGTTTTCAACCCTTACTTGGGGCGACTGTGGCACAGGAGTTAAGTGCTCGCCCCGTAATCGGAAGGTTGCTGGTTCGAGTCCCGCTCAGTCTGTCGCTGTCGTTGTGTCCTTGGGCAAGACACTTAACCCACGTTGCCTGCTGGTGGTGGTCGGAGGGACTGGTGGCGCCAGTGCTCGGCAGCCTCGCCTCTGTCAGTGCGCCCCAGGGCAGCTGTGGCTACATTGTAGCTCATCCCCACCAGTGTGTGAATGTGTGTGTGAATGGGTGAATGACTGATTGTGTTGTAAAGCGCCTTGGGGGGTTCTAGGACTCTAGAAGGCGCTATATCAAATACAGGCCATTTACTTGGTAAACAGTTTAAAACTTAAGGACTAATGTCTTTTATTTATTTATTTATTTTTACTTTCTATGTTTATTTAGTGCGAGTCCATGTGAAGGGAGCAGAAAACCAACTAAAATGCTGCTTGGAAACGGCCTAATTCAAAGATACTCAGAGACACTAAATACTTTGCAGTAAATAATAATTAAAACAAAAATATAAATAAATGAAATCTGCTTTAGCCGGCTAAATAAACTACTACCTCGAAACCAGGAGTCGAACCGGTGTCAGGACATGGGAAAACGAGACAAAAAGAGTTGTAGGTGCTTTTTGTCCAACAGGCGTGAGCGGAGCTTCACTGAAACAGACCGTTTCATTTCTGGGTATAAATTCAGGCTGATGAAAAAAAACATATTTAATGGGACTTTACAGAGTTTTGAATTTTTATGCTCGCGATCGCCCCCTCAGGCCAACAGCATAACGGCAGCTTCAATAGGAGGCTCGTGCACGAGGCGCGCATGCTGTACGTGCACACTCCTTAACGAAAATAACAGCTAAGGGGTGTGTGTGTGTGTGTGTGTGTGTGTGTGTGTGTGTGTGTGTGTGTGTGTGTGTGTGTGTGTGTGTGTGTGTGTGTGTGGCCCGCAGGACAGAGGACAGGAGAACGCGCAGCTAATTAATTAAATAATGTGGTTCTGTAGCTTTCTCTTCAGCACAGCCGACAAAGGTTTATGATGGGTCAGTCCTCCTGCATGCTCAGATCATTCCCTTCCCTTGCTTGAAAAATTGTTCCAAAATGAAAGTTGAACCCACATCTTTTTTATCTGTGAATTCAATGCCGTTCGGCAAGTCTCAAATACAAATTTGGGCATCTTACTGTAAAAAATATACCATTATTGTAAAAAAAAGAAACTCTAAATAAACTATATTCACATCCAGAATCAAACCCAGGTCTTCTGCATGAGAGTCAGACATCTTACTAGGTGAGCTACACTCTAGTAGCATTCATAGTATCTGTAGCATTTATATCCTTGATGACAGCTGAAACGACGTCAAACCAAAGAACGGTTCGGAGTGAAAATGGCTATTTTGTTGCTAATTAGCAGGAAATATCTAGAAGAAAGTTCTACAGAAAGTAGCTAAGGGTCCTCAGAAATGTAGCTAGCTTTGTCACTAGGCGTTAGGAACAGCGACAAAGTGGCACTGCCTCTCTCTCTGCTGCTAAAGCTACGGATAGCAAATGCTACGGGCGATGCCTGAGTGTGAACGCGCATGAAGCAGCCTGCTCGACCCGAGCATCTCTCTTTTTCTGTGATTTTACAGAAAAACAGGCAATCACAGTAAAAATGCCAGGGCTCATTCTACAGGACCAGGGCATTGCAGGAGAACGTATGAAGAAGACATTTATTATTTCTATACATGTTTTGGCTGTCACACTTCCATAATGCCCCTTTAAGATAAATGAAATCTCAATAGTGCCAACGGTGATATTGTATCATAGTATTTACTCTCACAGATTTAAAACAGCATCATATGGAACCTTTAATCTGAGAAGCGTTACTCATGAGTGGCCCTCTGAGCTCATGATGTCAGAATGTTGGAAGTGGCTTTAGTTTCCATAGAAACATAGTTATCCTAATGGAATATCTGGGTAAAGGCATCCAGCACACAGATTAGTTCATCTGATCTTCAGCTAATTCTAGATTAACCAGACAATGACATTTAGGATGTCATTTTCAGGCGACCCAAAGAGCGACTGATCTCAAACGTAACTTGCTCCTATCAGCTGAGCACAATGAAGAAGCTTTTCTACTTGATGACAGACTTAAATGCAAATTAAAGAGCTGTACTTGGCAAGCGCTGAGTGATGAATCATGTTGAATCAGATCCTCAGTCTCCTTCCGCTCACAGTAATTACAATCTAAAAAAAACACACCGGCCCCGGCTCCCTCTTCTGCTGTTTCTACTCTCGGCTCTTATGAGGTGATTTCATAATCACAGGACGACGGTTTAGACAAAACCATTTACTCAAGTGTTCTTTTTCTCTTCAAAAATGAGCTAAAACCAGAGAAAAGGTGTAGCTGAATGCATTGCTTGGTTCTTTTAAAACACAGAAACAGTAAGTTGTTATTTAGCTTGTTTGCTAACCTTTCTGCTAATTACTTTAGCCATCCTCAGAGCTGCGCCGAGGGTGGCGTTACTTCCTTCTCCATTCATCAGCAGGCAGCAGAGGATGATGACGCCCTCTGATGCCTGAACAAATCATCAACCACTGTTAGGTAACACAGATCAACGTAGGGCTGCTCGATTATGGCAAAAGTAATAATCACGATTACTGTGACTGAAATTGAGATCACAATTATTTAAGACGATTTTTCTATTTATGTTGATTTTATTTGTTTTTATTCAGTCATAAAATTGCTCAGGGCACAATCAGGACAACAATAAGAAACAAGATGATCACTAAAACAACTCCTGATTCCCAGTATAAAAAGACCAATATACTTATAGCTCATAGTCTATGACCCAAGGGCTATAGACCTTGGTTTAACTCATGTAAGTCTAACCAGTACAGACCCAAATACCAATATCTTACAAATACTGACAGCAAGAATTATACAGTGGCATTCATAACAAATAAATTGATGTTCACAAAATGTTGCATAACATTTATTTAGTCGTGTCAAGGTGCTGTAGGAGCGTGCACTAGCCCCATGTCCTCAGAGAGGTTAGTTATTATTTATCAGCGTGAGGAACTTATTTCTACCTTATTTATAAACTATTTATTTACAAGTCCATCAGTTAATGTAATAATTGTCCCAACCACAGCTGCACCCCCCACCCCCCAACCCGGTCTCACAGCAATCGGGGCAAGCTGCACGTGTTTAGCGCGCCGCACGCGCACATTTAGCTGTTTTTAGTGGCTCAGGAGTCCGCAGGTGCGGTGTGTGTGTCACTCACTCTGGTTAATCCAACAGGGAGCCGGCTCCGAGAGCCGTTTCTTTAGCGACTGACACATCACTACATCATTCCCTTTCCTAATGTCCTGAAGAACGGTCCGGAGCGCAGGCGGAGTGTTTAGCTAACCTGCAGGAAATGTCGACGACAGTTATCCAGAAAGTAGCTAACGGTTACCAGAGATGTTTCTCAGGTGTTCGCTAGGTACTTTTAAGATTTAAAAAGTCAAGAAGGGGGTCCGAGAAGCTGCTAGGAATAGCGTCAAAGTCGCCAAGTTGGCAACACTGAGGAGGAGCGCTTCATTTGCAACTCGGGGCAGCGCAAGTGGGAGGAGCAAATAATCGGCTTGTTTTGTTTTTTATAATCGTTCAAAACTCAGATCGTAATTGGGATTAAAATTCGATTAATTGAGCAGCCTTAGATCAACGTCGCAAAAACAGCACAGAACCGGCAAAAGAACTAAAACAGATTACAATAGAAGACAACAACAAACTAAACACACACACACACACACACACACACACACACACACACACACGTTACATCCCTGTTCACAAAAACACCTACCCCAAAAAAGCATCAACATAAACAAACATCAACCACAACTAAAGACAGATCATCTGCTGCTGTGGCCCCCAGACTCTGGACCTCTCTCCCCCTGAGCCTGAGATCAGTGGACTCAGTGGTCTCCTTTCAACTCACCTGTTCAGGCTTTGGTTGGACTTTCATCACCTCCCTCTCTGTATTCTGCTCTTATTTCTCCTTTCCTAGGATCCACTGATTTCCCTCCTTCCTATTCATTTCCCCTCTCCCATTCCTTACATTTTTTTAAGTCAGTTACAATTTTTTTCTCATTTTAACTCGTTCACTGCCATTGACGGCTAAAGTCGTCATTTGCATGTTTTTACTGTGTGGGCGTCGGACGAGCCCCCGCACCGTGAGAACGAACATCTCAGCTCTAAAGCCAATCTTCATCCGCATACGTCACACGTCACGTGATCAGGAAGCAGAACATCCATGTGTTAGGAGATCGTTTTGCAAACAACAGAAAAACGAGAGCATAAACAAGAAGACCAACAAGGGCAATTAACAAAGCAAAACAACAACAGAAAGAAAAGAACAACCAAAATAAAGGACCAGAACTCCAGAAAGACAAGAACCAAAACCAGTGAAAACCCTTCACACATATTAGATAACGGACAGTAATAGTGAGCTTCAGTGATTTTTGCAGCTCATTCCAGTCGCTGGAAGCAGCAAACTGGAATGGGGAGCTTTGGGAATAACCAGAGATTAAGTTACTGGAACGTAAATTGCGCTGCTTTAAAAGTTTGTCTGCTTTAGCTTAGCATAAACAATGGAAGTGAATAGCAGGAACTAGCATTCAGTACGCAAAAGTGATTAAAATGACTCAATAATGATACCAATGATCTAAATACAAACTTTCGGTGGTTCTAAGAACAAGAACGAAATCCCGCGCCTTAACTCTGGAACCAGCTTCCTCCTGACATTAGGTGGTCTCCTTCAGCACAGAGTTTTAAATCCAAGCTGGTTCTGCCTTTTCTCACACTGCCATCAGGTTGATTCAGGCCGTTGTTTTTATGTTTGACTCTTGTTGGTCCTTTTGTTCTACTCACGTTATTTTATGATCTTATAGATGTATTCGTTTTAACCTGTTTAATATGTTTTTATCTTTTTGGCTCGACTGTTCACCTTGACTGGTGGTAAAAAAAAATGCTCTACAAATGAATGAAAGAAAATCGGTTTCATAGCCCCGCCCACTTTGGCTTGTGACCAACGAAGGCCATGTGGAATTTGTGACCAGAGGAAAGCAGAGCGCGCCTCGGCTAGTAGAAGCTAACCATTATCATCAGCAACTCCACAACATGCAGAGTCAGATTTTTCAGCCTTTATTTGTTATAATCGTGGCTCACCTCTGATGAAAACCCCACATTCAAAATATAGGACTATTAGAATATTGTGACAAGGTTCAATATTCTAGACTGAATGAATCCAGAACACCTGCAGAGGTTCCTGCACACATGTGGTGGAGAACATAAGGTACATAAGGTTTTGGTAGCGATCTCTACTTTTCAGAGTCAAGACTCTTCACTTAAAGCTGCTTTCCGGAGTTTTTCTCTTTCAGAAATTATGTATGATTTGTCAGAAATCCGTAAAAGTGATTATCTTATCATGTACTGTGATGTAACATGAGCAATACGTCTTTTTTTTTTTTTGCTAAGCACGCCCCCCTGCCCAGCAGAGCTCCGTGCAATAGGAAACTGAGCGCCGACCAGAACTAACCAATAGCGTCAGACTACCGCTTGAAATTTAAGGAATACCTCGGCTGATGCAGAGTTCATGAACTTTTCACGGACAAGAAAATCTCTAAAATATAAATATATGAGAACGCAACATGACATCCATGCATGTTTTAGCTGTTTGTTGGCTACAGAAGCACATTTATAAACAGAAACGTGAAGTCGCCATCTTAAAAAACAGAGGAACACGTTTTTGTGCGATACGCTTGTCAGCCACTAGATGGTGCCATCAGATAAGAGAAATACTCCGGAAGGAAGCTTCAAGTCTCTTGACATAAAAATTCACTCTGGACATGAGTCAACATACTTCGTCCTTTAGTTTGTGTACTCTAAAAAGCCCTCGGTGGAAAAGCAACAGGCCAGAATAATTAGGTACACAGGTAAAAGGTTGTGGGTGGAACAGCCTTTGGCGCGTTTGCAGCATTAATGCCCACAAAGACAGAAAGGTCACAAAGAAATCCTTCATGTCGCCGCATCAATTAACAGATAAAAAGACATAAAGTAGAGTCTTTAGCATTTTTGCTGAATCACCTTAGCAGCTTTTCAGCACCAAGAGGAAAATATTCAGTTTTATGTGTTTTTCCCTTCAAATATCAGCATCTTTTTTAACGTAAATGTCATGCAATCACTGAAGGACGTGAACTAAAAATAGAACCTCAATCTCCACAGCAGCAGCAGACTGAATATTAACCGGCTTATAAATACACAGAGAAGCCCGGTTCCACCGTTCTGGCCCGGCTGTGTGAAGCAGCCGGCTGGAGAACCTCAGCGCCGCTCTTGATGTTTTACAAACAGACCTTCCTTTTTATTTAAACTCTTTTTTTAATTAATTCGGTTTTTTTCCTGCTGTGTTTTGCATGAACCCTTTTATCTCAATCCTTTAATGTTTATTTTCTTTATTAGTAATTGTTGTGGTCATGCTCTGTTTGAGTGTGTTTGCACGAGTGTGATTGTCAACAGTGTTTGTCACATGTGTGTATTTCTTTGGTTATATATTGAGTTTTGTGCTGATTTTATGATGAGATGTGCTTTATAATAACATCTGATTAGAGAATTACAACAGAAGTTTAAGAAAAGTGCAGGTGATGGATGGAAAACTGAGGTTTGAAACAACAAATCTTAACAATAATCTCTGAATACATCATAATCCAGTTTAATTTGCCCATTCGGCCATTTTGTGGATGAAATCTAAAGTAAGACCAGTATTATGTGAAGCTGCTGCAGCAGCATTAGAGAAGCCCACTCGGGTCGTTTGATCAGTTCTTCTCTCTGAGATTTCTCCGACGTTATCAGAGCGGCGGGATGACGGGTCTGGGCCAGACGACGGCCGAGGCTGAACGGTGGACACACACCCAGAGGGCAGACACACACACAAAGGGTGTGCAGGAGAATACTGATCCCTGGAGGAACCTTAGCTCCATCAGACCCACTGGCACTTTCTCCACTTGATGCTCCCCTTCCTGCAGCTGCAGCTCAACTCCATCCGTTACTTCCTGTTGTATTAAACACACAGCCGCTTTGATGCGTGCTTTAAAACAGCTGATTTAGAAGAACATGAGCCATCTCCTCCCTCTGGAACCTCAGTCTGGTTTTCATTTTAACCTCAACAGCAGATCCGACAGAATGATGCGTGTTGACAAGTACAGAAATTTCATTTTGGGAAACTTTCATTCCCAGTTTTGGAAAAACTAGCTGATCTGCTTCGCTGTGAGTTGGCTTTGCCCCTGAGATGTTTGTGCGTGTTAGCTTTGAGATATGAGACATTTTCAGGGAAAAGACACTCCGCCAGGAAGTCACGACTTAGGGAAAACCGCATCGAGGTGGGGATCAGATGAGCCACGCCATAAGCCGATCCTACTCTGTCACATTCAATAGTCTGAGACGAAGTAACCACAAACAGCTGTTGAACCAAAACCCCCAAAACTGCTGATTTAGCAGGAAACCTGAAATTAAAGTCTGAAACAAACAATATTGGTTGTCCAACAGTGACGAGGATCTTGTGAGGAATGCTGGGAGCTAACAGCACTAGAGGGAAGCGAACGCCAAGTGTGCTGAAGGGTTGTGAAGGGTTTGAGAAGGCACAAAGCAAAACTGATTGGAGTAAATGGAGATGAAGCTCTACAGACAACACATTCTCACACCCTAACCAGATTTTGAGGAGTTGTTGAAGAAAATGGGAACTTAGCTTTCTCTTCTGGCACTAGCAGAGTACAGACACTTCCCTTTTTCCTCCCTTATCTTTTTTCCCAAGGCTCTTTGTCCCGTCTGCCTACAGAGCGCTTCTCTGCATTTCTCTGCATTTCTTCTGAAATCCCTATTTTTTAGAAATGGATTTAATTAATTGGTCATTCAACGCGATTGATAAGATCTTTTCCACGATGAGAACGGAGGAGGGGGCTCCCATGTGCCCACAAGGGACACATGCAGCGGGATAAGCGCTCGATTCCTGGAAGGTCTGGAGGATCGTTTGTCTCTCTCAGCTGTCCATTGAGGACGTCAAAGATATGTGGATATTTGGCCTGATGATCACTGGATTTCTTCTGTTTGGAGAGGGAGGATATCTGGCTTTCTGGAAATTTGGGAAGTCGGGAGCGATTGGAGTGCGACCCGCACGCATGGCAAGCACCGCCCGGGCGGATGCCTCACTGACTGGGACGTTACTCGAGGTGAACCGTAAGCTGTACAATGTCCTTGGTGCGTTACCGGTGTTAGTGTGCAAAATGGATGTAATCTCGTAGAGGGTCACCGGACGGTTTGGAGATGTTTAATACCTGAATTGGCTTCACGGGAGGACTTGAATGATCAATACAGACTTTAAGGCAGAGAGGAAAATTTATCTCTGCCTGACCCAAACAAAGTCAGGTTATCCAATCTGACGCCATAAGCAGCCTTAGAGTTGCGTGCAACAACCCCCACGATGGAAGGAATGCAGACAGATGCTGTGAAAACCCGACCGACCCCCCCCCCCCATCGAAGTCTCATGTGACTGTGACGTTCGTGCTTATATGTTGAGGTGTTTCTTTGCATAATAGAGCTACTCCCTGCCGGGAGTAACTCTGGTCTGCCTTTTTCTCCCTCCCCGAACTCTCCTCATGTAATCCCCTCTTCATCTAACTGAAATGAGCGCCGTTGTGGCTGCTCTCGTGGTCTGCCTGTACCTGTTCTGTCTATATGTGTGTGTGTGTGTGTAACCTTGGTCAGGCTGTTCTGTGAAGTCAAGTTCCTATGCTCTGGTTCGCTGGAGCGCTGGCAATAAAACTCTCTCTGATAATAACTTTTCTGTCCTGTTTTGCAACAAACCAGTTTCAGTTTTCATAAAAGAAACTGAAAAATGTCAAATATGTACTTGTAATAAATCTAGTTATCGCACTGTTGGACTGACCTTATACCTGTTGGCTCTTAAGTTTCGGGGTTATCTTATTACATAATTATTAGGCCGTTTATGTCTTTACTTTCATAGGTGAAGGCTGTCTGTGAGTCAGAGCACATCTCTCATCATCTGTTTAAATGAATATCATTGAATCGGATTTTAATTCAAAGCTGGTTATGATTTAGATCCACTTTCACCACTTTTCATTACTCTAGAAGAGAAACAGACCTGCTGCACACAGCTGGGCTAAATAGGGTAATGTAATTATAATTCATACCCAGGTAAGGCACGCATGTGTTTATCCAGTGCTCTGCTTTAATAAGATTACCTCAACGCTTTAGACCCAACAGATGTTGAATAAATCCAACAGTGTTATAAATGCAACAAGATTTATAATAAATTCACATTTTGTTTTTCAGTTTTTTTAATTAAATAAACAAAAAAAAACTTTAGTTTAGGGAACACAAATTAAACTCAAGTGGAGGAGTAAGTATCTCGGGGTCTTGTTCACGAGTGAGGGTAGGAGGGATCGGGAGATCGACAGGCGGATTGGTTCGGCGTCTGCAGTGATGCGGACGCTGAGCCGATCTGTCATGGTGAAGAGGGAGCTGAGCCAGAAAGCCAGGCTCTCGATTTACCGGTCGATCTACGTCCCAATCCTCACCTATGGTCATGAGCTTTGGGTAATGACCGAAAGAACGAGATCGCGGATACAAGCGGCCGAAATGAGTTTCCTCCGTAGGGTGGCCGGGCTCAGCCTTAGAGATAGGGTGAGGAGCTCGGACATTCGGGAGGGACTCGGAGTAGAACCGCTGCTCCTCCGGATCGAAAGGAGTCGGTTGAGGTGGTTTGGACATCTGGTCAGGATGCCTCCTGGACGCCTCCCTGGGGAGGTGTTTCGGGCATGTCCTGCTGGCAGGAGGCCCCCGGGTCGACCCAGGACACGTTGGAGAGGTTACATCTCCAATCTGGTCCGGGAACGCCTTGGGGTCCTGCCGGAGGAGCTGGTGGAGGTGGCCGGGGAGAGGACGGTCTGGAGCTCCCTAGTTGGGATGCTGCCCCCGCGACCCGGACCCGGATAAGCGGAGGAAGACGACAACGACGATGACAAATTAACCATAAATTAGCTGCCAATTAATATGCATATTCGTGGACTGCTAAGTCTTAGTTAATCATTATTAAGCTATTTTACAGAAAATTATTCTGCATTAATAACCAAAAATATTATGTTCTGGTAATATGAAAATGAACCAGAAACCCCACATGTTAATAGAGCCTAAACAACAACCAATAAACCACTAGTAGGCAAGAACGTGTTCCCCATTCTAAAGTCAGCTTTGGTTCACACCTAATTACTAGTAGTTTAGTATTAATTAATCATATAAAGGCAAGAATATGTTCCCCTTGAATCACTTCTTTAAAAGCCACATGTTGATTTGAGCTAATTAGTATGTGCATTAATCAGCAACAATCCAGTTATTTACAGTTAACAAACCATTATGAATGGCTTATTTTGGTAAAACTCTTAATTTATGGCCTGTTCATGTTAGAATTACAGCATTGGTAATAAGCACCTAATAATAGCTTAATAATGACTAATTCAGACTTAGTAGTCCATTAACATGCATATCGAAGGCAGCTAATTAATGGTTAATTTGTGTTCCCTAAACTAAACCGTTACCAACCTATTTTGTAACTTCCCAAAACAGCTGATCTGCTGGTGGAAGGAGGACCGTTTACTCTTGGTGAGGGAAGACGGTTTGCTGCTAAATGATAGCCAGTCAGAGGTGAGAAAGGCGGGATCTTCCTTGGACATCCTACAATTCCAAATGACGCTTCTGGGTTCCAGTTCTGTTTGTGATGTTAAAACCGAGGAACGTTCCACACCCAGATTACAGGTGAACCATTACAGCTCGATTTCATACCGACAAGTGAAAAGTAAGAGAGTAACGAGAAACAAGATCAACAGAAATGTTAAAGTTGCTGACAGTGGCTCATTGGGGTTTCCATGGTCCTACCTGACCCACTTATAAGGGAAAAATGATAAATGGCCTGTATTTGTATAATGACCCCCGCCCCCCAGGCGCTTCAGTACACAATCAGTCATTCACACGCTGCAGGCAAGGCAGCGTTCTCCTGTTGGAGCTGGGATTGAACCTGCAACCTTCCGATTGCTGGGCAACCCGCTGTACTTCTTGAGGTATTGCTGTTGTTTCTACAGCACATGAAAAACAAACAAAAACAGCAAACAGGCTAAACATCAACAGAAGGATAAACACCAGAAAACAACCAGTAAAGAAATGAGCTAGATGTTTATTTATGTTTATGTTTATTTATGTATGTTTATTTATTTAGCAGACGCTTTTATCCAAAGCGACTTACAATCTATAACCTATAGGGCATGTTGTGATCTGTGGGGGAAACCGGAGTACCCGGAGGAAACCCACGCATGCATGGGGAGAACACGCAACTCCACGCAGAAAGGCCGCAGCCGAGTTTCGAACCTGCAACCTTCATGCTGCGAGGCAACGGCGCTAACCACTGTACCACCATACAGCTCAGGAACTCATTAGGTTCACCATAGTAACCACCTGTGGCTTATTAAGATCACAATGATGACCACCTGTGGCTTATTTTGGGTCACCATGGTAACCACCTGTGGCTCATACAGGTCACCATGGCAACCACACACACACAAGTCAGACACAGGCTGAATGGTCGTTCAAACAAACAGCTGCTGAGCAAAAACCACAGGCTGTAAATGAATCATGTTACATGAGCCGCAGCAAGACGGGTCTGATGATCACATGCACCGTTTATGATGGGATGGAAATGCTTCACGTAGAAGAACAGGGAGTTTAAACACACGCTTCCCTTCTGGGTGTTACAGACTTCCACTCGGAGATAACGGGCAGCAGCGAGGATGACTAAAGACACAAACGCATCTCCGTGACTGAAATCAGAAAAGCGAGTCTGTGGAAATGCAAGTTAGCAAAAACAAGTAATAAATAAAAAGCATAAACAACAATGAAACCAACAGATGAGTGGAGCTGGCAGACGAGCACGAACACACGCCTACAGAACCAGAGCGGGTCACACCGACTAACATGCAGCTCATCCTGCATCACTAAAGTACAGTAAGAGGATTACATGTGCTGACTTTTGCTTTTATTTGAACATTTCCTGCCGCCTGTTTAAAGGCGTGTGTGCTGCCAGGTGAAACACAGATGGAGGTCTGAAGGTGATGCGCTGCTGATGCTGCACATCCTCAGCAAACACAGCATGATGTAGTTTACGTACAACCGTCCTTTCAGCAGCGCGTACATCAGAATATCTCACTCTGACCTGAGCCTGGAGGAGAGGACAGGAAAACCTTGCAGCTAAAAAGGGTAAGTTTACTTGAAAAGGCCAATTTTAAAGCTTTAATGGGGAACCAGCGTGTTTCTCTGTGTTCCTCCTTATTGCCCACACAGCTCTTAACAAGTTATTCCTGAAGTCTTTTATTAGCAGGCTAATTTTATTTGATCTTCTCTGTTCCTCGTGATTCATCCAGCTATCATGCCTCATTTTCTCCTCTTTAACCTCTCCTCCCGTTTTACTCCTCTGCCCTGATGCTTCACTCCTCGTTTGCTCCAACTCCATCCCGTCTCGTTTACTTGGCTACCCGCGTGTCTTTCCTCACATCCTCTCCCAGCTCCATTACCGAGCTTAACGGCGGCCCTCCACCATCAGGGCCGCTCTCAGCCTGACCACTGACGATCAGAGAAAATGCTGCAGTTTGTTCTGAGTCAAGCTGCAGCTCAGGCCAACATCCCTGAAACCCACCGGACCTTTCACATTGTCTGCGTCACATGTCAACAAAACTTTCAAATGCTCGGAGTCTTGTTTTGAAGAAACAGACCTTTATAAGTTAATTCATGCATCTGTAAATCTGAAACATCCACTCACGGTCCAATAAATTAGGAAAGGACGAGTACATCGTGTTAATGTATTCAGGTTTCTGCACTAATTAACTTAATAACCACTCAGAGCCGAGCAGCATGCTGCTGATTAAGCAGATCAAAGACTTATCACAGATTAATTGTTGTCACAACGTAAATATCCATTTACAACACCGGATGGATGCATTTTTAAGTCAGCATGTGAAAATGTGCTGGGGACCGTTTGGTCATTTGAAAAGACTTTCAAGGTAGTTTTTTATTTCTAACCATAAGTGTATGAATGAAGATGGAGTCACAAAGATCTTCAATCATTTCTGACATTAACTGGTCAAAGTTTGTGCTTCTAGACACAAATGTTCTGGGAGAATAAAAGATATTCTGCAAATCTTTAATTATTGATCCTTATAAATGATTTAATCTAATTTAAACACCAAAGCAACTCTTTGAGTTTCAGATGGGTAGGTGGATAGATGGATGAGTGAAAGAAGATGGATGGATGGATGGATGGATAGCTAAGTGAAAGAAAACGGATGGATGGTTTGATGGATGGATGGATGGATAAGTGAAAGAAAATGGATAGATGGATGGATGGATGGATGGATGGATGGATAAGTGAAAGAAAATGGATAGATGGATGGATGGATGGATGGATGGATGGATGGATGGATAAGTGAAAGAAGATGGCTGGATGGATGAGTGAAATAAAACGAATGAATGGATGGATGGATAAGTGAAAGAAAATGAATGGATGGATGGATGAATGGATGTATTGATGGATTGATGGAAAAGTGAAAGAAAATGAATGGATGGATGGATGGATGGATGGATGGAAGGATGGATGGAAGGATGGATATGTGAAAGAAAATGAATGGATGGATGGATGGATGGATAAGCGAAAGAAAATGAATGGATGGATGGATGGATGGATAGATAAGTGAAAGAAAATGAATGGACGGATGGACGGATGGATGGATGGAGAAGCGAAAGAAAATGAATGGATGGATGGATGGATAAGCGAAAGAAAATGAATGGATGGATGGATGGATGGATGGATGGATAAGTGAAAGAAAATGAATGGATGGATGGATGGATGGATGGATAAGTGAAAGAAAATGACTGGACGGATGGATGGATTGATGGATAAGCGAAAGAAAATGAATGGATGGATGGATGGATAAGTGAAAGAAAATGAATGGATGGATGGATGGATGGATGGATAAGTGAAAGAAAATGAATGGATGGATGGATGGATGGATGGATGGATAGATGGATGGATGGATGGATAAGCGAAAGAAAATGAATGGATGGATGGAAGGATGGATGGATAAGTGAAAGAAAATGAATGGATGGATGGATGAATGGATGGATAAGTGAAAGAAAATGAATGGATGGATGGATGGATAAGCGAAAGAAAATGAATGGATGGATGGATGGGTGGATAAGTTAAAGAAAATGAATGGATGGATGGATGGATGGATGGATGGATGGATGGATGGATGGATGGATGGATGGATGGATGGATGGATGGATGGATAAGCGAAAGAAAATGAATGGATGGATGGAAGGATGGATGGATAAGTGAAAGAAAATGAATGCACGGATGGATGGATGGATGGATGGATGGATGGATGGATGGATGGATGGATAAGTGAAAGAAAATGAATGGATGGATGGATGGATGAATGGATGGATAAGTGAAATAAAATGAATGAATGGATGGATTGATGGATAAGTGAAAGAAAATGAATGGACGGATGGATGGATGGATAAGTGAAAGAAAATGAATGAATGGATGGATGGATAAGTGAAAGAAAATGAATGGATGGATGGATAACTGAAAGAAAATGGATGGATGGATGGATAAGTGAAAGACAATGAATGGATGGATGGATAGATAACTGAAAGACAATGAATGGATGGATGAATGAATGGATGGATGAATGAATGGATGGACGGATGGATGGATAAGTGAAAGAAAATGGATGGATGGATGGATGGATGGATGGAAGGATGGATGGAAGGATGGATATGTGAAAGAAAATGAATGGATGTATGGACGGATGGATGGATGGATAAGTGAAAGAAAATGAATGGATGGATGGATGGATGGATGGATAAGTGAAATAAAATGAATGGACGGATGGATGGATGGAGAAGCGAAAGAAAATGAATGGATGGATGGATGGATAAGCGAAAGAAAATGAATGGATGGGTGGATGGATGGATGGATGGATGGATAAGTGAAAGAAAATGAATGGATGGATGGATGGATGGATGGATAAGTGAAAGAAAATGACTGGACGGATGGATGGATTGATGGATAAGCGAAAGAAAATGAATGGATGGATGGATAAGTGAAAGAAAATGAATGGATGGATGGATGGATGGATAAGTGAAAGAAAATGAATGGATGCATGGATGGATGGATGGATGGATGGATAAGAGAAAGAAAATGAATGGATGGATGGAAGGATGGATGGATAAGTGAAAGAAAATGAATGGACGGATGGATGGATGGATAAGTGAAAGAAAATGAATGGATGGATGGATGGATAAGCGAAAGAAAATGAATGGATGGATGGATGGGTGGATAAGTGAAAGAAAATGAATGGATGGATGGATAAGTGAAAGAAAATGAATGGATGGATGGATGGATGAATGGATGGATAAGTGAAATAAAATGAATGAATGGATGGATTGATGGATAAGTGAAAGAAAATGAATGGACGGATGGATGGATGGATAAGTGAAAGAAAATGAATGAATGGATGGATGGATAAGTGAAAGAAAATGAATGGATGGATGGATAACTGAAAGAAAATGGATGGATGGATAAGTGAAAGACAATGAATGGATGGATGGATAGATAACTGAAAGAAAATGGATGGATGGATGGATGGATGGATAAGTGAAAGACAATGAATGGATGGATGGATAGATAACTGAAAGACAATGAATGGATGGATGAATGAATGGATGGACGGATGGATGGATAAGTGAAAGAAAATGGATAGATGGATGGATGGATGATGGATAAGTGAAAGAAAATGGATGGATGGATGAATGGTTGGATTGATGGATAAGTGAAAGAAAATGAATGGAAGGATGGATGGATGGATGGATGGAAGGATGGATGGATAGCTAAGTGAAAGAAAATGGATGGATGGTTTGATGGATGGATGGATGGATAAGTGAAAGAAAATGGATAGATGGATGGATGGATGGATGGATAAGTGAAAGAAAATGGATAGATGGATGGATGGATGGATAAGTGAAAGAAGATGGCTGGATGGATGAGTGAAATAAAACGAATGAATGGATGGATGGATAAGTGAAAGAAAATGAATGGATGGATGGATGAATGGATGTATTGATGGATTGATGGAAAAGTGAAAGAAAATGAATGGATGGATGGATGGATGGATGGATGGATGGAAGGATGGATGGAAGGATGGATATGTGAAAGAAAATGAATGGATGGATGGACGGATGGATGGATGGATAAGCGAAAGAAAATGAATGGATGGATGGATGGATGGATGGATAAGTGAAAGAAAATGAATGGACGGATGGACGGATGGATGGATGGAGAAGCGAAAGAAAATGAATGGATGGATGGATGGATAAGCGAAAGAAAATGAATGGATGGATGGATGGATGGATGGATGGATGGATAAGTGAAAGAAAATGAATGGATGGATGGATGGATAAGTGAAAGAAGATGACTGGACGGATGGATGGATTGATGGATAAGCGAAAGAAAATGAATGGATGGATGGATGTACAAGTGAAAGAAAATGAATGGACGGATGGATGGATGGATGGATGGATGGATAAGTGAAAGAAAATGAATGGATGGATGGATGGATGGATGGATAAGCGAAAGAAAATGAATGGATGGATGGAAGGATGGATGGATAAGTGAAAGAAAATGAATGGACGGATGGATGGATGGATGGATGGATGGATGGATGGATGGATAAGTGAAAGAAAATGAATGGATGGATGGATGGATGGATAAGCGAAAGAAAATGAATGGATGGATGGATGGATGAATGGATGGATAAGTGAAATAAAAAGAATGAATGGATGGATGGGTGGATAAGTGAAAGAAAATGAATGGACGGATGGATGGATGGATGGATGGATGGATGGATAAGTGAAAGAAAATGAATGGATGGATGGATAAGTGAAAGAACATGAATGGATGGATGGATAACTGAAAGAAAATGGATGGATGGATGGATAAGTGAAAGACAATGAATGGATGGATTGATAGATAACTGAAAGAAAATGGATGGATGGATGGATGGATAAGTGAAAGACAATGAATGGATGGATGGATAGATAACTGAAAGACAATGAATGGATGGATGAATGAATGGATGGACGGATGGATGGATAAGTGAAAGAAAATGGATGGATGGAAGGATGGATGGATGGATGGATAAGTGAAAGAAAATGGATGGATGGATGGATGGATAATTGAAAGAAAATGGATGGATGGATGAATGGTTGGATTGATGGATAAGTGAAAGAAAATGAATGGACGGATGGATGGATGGATGGAAGGATGGATAAGTGAAAGAAAATGGATGGATGGATGGATGGATGGATGGATGGATAACTGAAAGAAAATGGATGGATGGATAAGTGAAAGACAATGAATGGATGGATGAATGAATGGATGGACGGATGGATAAGTGAAAGAAAATGAATGGATGGATGGATGGATAAATGAAAGAAAATGGATGGATGGATGGATGGATTGATGGATAAGTGAAAGAAAATGAATAGATGGATGGATGAACGGATGGATTGATGGATAAGTGAAAGAAACTGAATGGATGGATGGATAACTGAAAGAAAATGGATGGATGGATGGATAACTGAAAGAAAATGGATGGATGGATGGATAACTGAATGAAAATGGATGGATGGATGAATGGATGGATTGATGGATAAGTGAAAGAAAATGAATGAATGGATAGATGAATAACTGAAAGAAAATAGATGGATGGATGGATGGATGGATTGATTGATGGAAAAGTGAAAGAAACTGAATGGATGGATGGATTGATTGATGGAAAAGTGAAAGAAACTGAATGGATGGATGGATGGATAAGTGAAAGAAAATGAATGGATGGATGGATGGATGGATGGACTGATAAATAAGTGAAAGAAAATGAATGGACAGATGGATGGATAACTGAAAGAAAATGAATGGATGGATGAATGGATGATTGATGGATAAGTGAAAGAAACTGAATGGATGGATGGATGGATGGATGGATAAGTGAAAGAAAATGAATAGATGGATGGATGAATGGATGGATTGATGGATAAATGAAAGCAACTTAATGGATGGATGGATAACTGAAAGAAAATGGATGGATGGATAACTGAAAGAAAATGGATGGATGGATGGATAACTGAAAAAAAATGGATGGATGGATGGATAACTGAAAGAAAATGGATGGATGGATAACTGAAAAAAATGGATGGATGGATGGATAACTGAAAGAAAATGGATGGATGGATTGATAACTGAAAGAAAATGGATGGATGGATTGATAACTGAAAGAAAATGGATGGATGGATGAATGGATGGATTGATAGATAAGTGAAAGAAAAAGAATGGACGGATGGATGGATGGATAACTGAAAGAAAACGGATGGATGGATGAATGGATGGATTGATGGATAAGTGAAAGAAAATGGATGGATGGATGGATGGATGGATGGATGGATAACTGAAAAAAAATGGATGGATGGATGGATGGATGGATGGATGAATGGATGGATAAGTGAAAGAAATTGAATGGATGGATGGATGGATGAATGGATAGATTGATGGATAAGTGAAAGAAACTGAATGAATGGATGGATGGATGGATAACTGAAAGAAAATGGATGGATGGATGGATGGATGGATGGATGGATGGATAACTGAAAGAAAATGGATGGATGGATGGATGGATGGATGGATGAATGGATGGATAAGTGAAAGAAATTGAATGGATGGATGGATGGATGAATGGATAGATTGATGGATAAGTGAAAGAAACTGAATGAATGGATGGATGGATGGATGGATAACTGAAAGAAAATGGATGGATGGATGGATGGATAACTGAAAGAAAATGGATGGATGGATGAATGGATAGAATGATGGATAAGTGAAAGAAAATGAATGAATGGATGGATGGATAACTGAAAGAAAATAGATGAATGGATGGATGGATGGATGGATGGATGGATGGATAACTGAAAGAAAATGGATGGATGGATGGATGGATGGATGGATAACTGAAAGAAAATGGATGGATGGATGAATGGATGGATTGATGGATAAGTGAAAGAAAATGAATGAATGGATGGATAACTGAAAGAAAATAGATGAGTGGATGGATGGATGGATGGATGGATGGATAACTGAAAGAAAATGGATGGATGGATGGATTGATGGAAAAGTGAAAGAAACTGAATGGATGGATGGATGGATAAGTGAAAGAAAATGAATGGATGGATGGATGGATGGATGGATTGATTGATGGATAAGTGAAAGAAAATGAATGAATGGAGGGATGGATGGATGGGTCGGTGGGTGGAGGAACCACATCCTAAGACACTTGTGCCAGACACAAGGCCTGCGGGCCAGATGTGGCCTGCGAGAGCTTCAAGTGTCTTATAATAGTTCTGTCAAAGCCTACATTCACTATAAACTACATTTCCCACTCTGCATGGCGATTGTGCTACCAGTGCAGTGACAGTATTCTGCCACTAGGTTGCAGTGTATCCACATCCGCGTTTAATTTATGCAACCAGTGAAAATAACTTTCCACAAATGATCCCAAAATGTCCAGGATGAGAAAGACTGATGCAGAAGGAAGGTGTTTCAACAAAAATGCCTCATGTTTATGTTTCAAGGAGAAAAACCGGCATGTCTTTACAGTCATTAGCATCCATGCTAGTAGCATGAGCAGCGTTACCTCCTCTGTCTCAGACAAACAGAGAACACTCCTCTTACTCAGCACCGAGTTTACTCAGCATCTAGCCCACTCGATGCCCAGAAATGGATTTTAACAGCTCAGTAATGTTTGCTGCTGACATAGAAAGCTCACCAACAACTTCCTCACCGAGATGATTTAACTGCAGTGTAGCAACACGCTCCAGTCAGCATGACTGTGGCTGCTGCAGTTTCTATCCCTCCTCCCGACACACTGACCCACAGCGTGGTCCAGCTGCTCTCCATGTTCAGCAGCACGTATCTATGTGAGCAGCTGCTGCCTGTGATGAAGATGACCAGAACAACACAGCTCCTTCCTGAGCTCAGGGCCCAACCCCACAGGTGCAGGTGTCTGGCTGGAACAGGTGAGCATCACAGGAAATCAGAGTTAATAGCTGAGGTGTTTTCATTAAAGAGAATTACTGTTTTTTATTTGTGTTGTTGGCCTGTAAAACAGATGTTACCTACTTTAAAACAGGAACTGGAAAGATTGCAGATAGAGGAATAGAATAGAATAGAATAGAATAGAATAGAATAGAATAGAATAGAATAGAATAGAATAGAATAGAAATTCCCTTTATTGTCTCTCAGTGGGGAAAGCCTGGCATCACATCAGCAACAACGTTCATTACAGGAGCAGAAATGGAGAATAGAAAATACGAATAAACAAGAAAATATAAAATAGAAATAGAAGATTCAGCAGAGTAAGAATAAAAGATTGCTGAGTTTTTCACATTTTGAGGAAGAAAAGAACAACAAAACTGGAACATAATGAGTAACGAATACCACTGTTTTTTTTTTATTTCAAATCCATCTGCTCGTGTGTGATTTGGTTATTCCACACTCGGTGTTACTGTAAAAATAAGCTCGTTTTCACGTGAAGAGGGTCAGCCGTACGTATCTGTAAATAAAGGAAAGTGCACATTTACCGTCTCTTTTTCAATCAATACCGAGTTTGGCCCGCGACGTTGTCCCAGTTCTTTGTTTCGGCCCAGCGGGAATTTGAGTTTGACGCACCTGTCCTAGACTACAAACTTTTCTTATCTGCTGTTATTTTTGCCATTCGTCTTTGACAGTTATAACGATGAACGACCCTTAGTAACGCGTGGGTGTGTGGCGTCGTGACGCAGGAAGAACGTCGGAATAATCTGACAGCAGAGAAACAAACAGTAGAATTAGAGTGTTGGGACTTCCAGAGACCAACTTCTGATCTAATCTCACATCAAATGGATGGTTAACCATTAACACTCACCTTATATATTAGATGGTGACAAATTATAATTACTTTGGTGATCTTCTGACTTTTGGAGTGTGATGTCACTTGGTCATCCTAAAACAATGATTGGATTGGAAGAACTGCCAAGAAATGTAGTAAAATCATTAATTTAGAAAATGGTTTTTATACAACATCAGAATCAGGTGAAAAAGTTAATTTGTGTAATAATCCTAACCACCTTTTTTATTCGTACTCTCTTGGTGTTTAAATATGTTTTTTTTAGGGTTTCACAGCAGACTAAAGTATAAAACTTAATTATTTTTATCGTCCAGTAAACAGCAAGCTCTAAGCTGGTTCTCCTCCTCAGTCCAACAGCGTATAGAAATGAAAGCCCGAGTGAAAGACTCACACATGTGGGTCAGTTTGTGCTAGTTCCATCAGAATTAATCAAAACTACAAACATTCTGCTCAGTTTCACTTAGACCCTGACCAAATTTCAACGAGCTTCATCAGCTCCTATAACTGAAGCGGTCGATGTTTTAGAATAAAATTGACTTTATTTAAGGCGGACTGAGTGGATGTTCCTGGTTATCCATGATCCAGTTAGACAAGACTTCTGTTTGTCAGCCTCACGGAAAACAGAGCATATAGAGATTGTTTCCACCCGGACAACTTAAGACGTGACGCCCTCTGAGCCTGCACTGCTGATGTGTTGATGATGGGAACAAAAAGGAAGTGAAGCTAGAGAGGCCATCAGGCTCCTCTCCTGTGGAACCAGCTCCCAGCTTTAGTCCGTGAGGCAGACACTTTGTCTACTTTTAAGAATAGGCTTAAACATTTTTATTTGATAGGGTCTATGGTTAAAATCTGATGTTAGCCTAAATCTGGACAAGTGGGGGAGTAGAGGGAGGTGGAGTGTACAGTCGGTAAAGACGGCTCTCCCTTGCCCTGCCTCCAACATGCCTACATCTAAATAGGATAGATTATCCAGAGTTATCTCTGTAGTTATGCTGCTATAGGCTTAGACTGCTGGAGGACACACTGACCACTTTTCACACTCTACTGCTTTCTTCTACTATCTGCTCTTTAACTGTATTATTTCCTGCTATTTCAGCTGTTAACTTTATTTTCTCTCTAAGTGTTTTTCTCCCCAGAAGAAGCTACAACGATGTTCTGCTGAGCTGTGGTGGCCTCATGGAGGGGGCCATCGTCTAGCACACTGCTGCTAACCACTTAAACATTCTCCCTCTCCTGATAATAACTTTTTACTCTCTTTGACGTTGGATGTGCTACTACTAGTTTACCCGATCAGTTATAGATTCACTAGGATAAATACAATAAAGTTTATCTCTCACCAAATAGAATATTTACTAAGACATCACAATGTAACTGTGTGTGTGTGTGTGTGTGTGTGTGTGTGTGTGTGTGTGTGTGTGTGTGTGTGTGTGTGTGTGTGTGTGTGTGTCTGCTCTGTCTTCTCCATCCCCAGTGAGTCGTGGAGGATGGCTGCTTATACTGAGCCAGGATTCTCTGGAGGTTTCTTCCTGTTAAAAGGGAGTTTTCCTCTCCACTGTCGCTGCATGCTTGCTTGGTATGAGGATTGCTGTATAGTCACTGACACTAGTCAGTGACTTGATGCAATTTGCTGGGTTCCTTATATAGGAAGCATTATTTCTGATTGGCTTAATGAACTGACCTGAATTGGAATGTTTATTATGTGAAGTGCCTTGAGACGGCTCTTGTCGTTATTTGGCGCTTTATAAATAAACTTGAATTGAATTGAACTGAGCTGATTGTCTTGACGCTGACGGAAGTATTTTTTTAACAAACCAGATTGGTTGGTGCCCCCTGGCCACTTGTGCCCTAAGCACAGTGCATGATGTGCGTGGGCGGAGCCCCTATGCTGTCTGGGGTCCATGCTTTATTTTTGGAGCCGTTTTAATAGAGAAAAACTTTATGGTTGGACTGTTCAGTAATTTTCTAAAAGGTATTAAAAAAGCTTAAAAGTTATGCAAATGTAATCTTATAAAGACGGTTGTGATTTCACTAAATATTTTTGAAAACCAACAACATCATTTTACTTCGATGTGATTTTAATGTTGAAAACGACAGAAACCATCTTTTTCTCTGACAGGTTGTTCCGTTTGCTTTCATACGTTCTTAGATCTGTAGATTCGCTATTAGTTCTGCGTGGCGTTTATGAGTCGCAGCAGTGTGTTGTGACTTTGCAGCCCGTGTCGTCAGACGTGGTACAGATATGAATATTTGGCTCGGTGGGGCCACAGACGCTGAGGAAAGAGAAGCAGATGGGATGCATCGCCACCTGCTCCTAATCGTAATGTCAGGCATTTTCATTCATGTTCGGAAGCTTTAAAGTAGAGCATTAAAGTACACAACTCCATCAT
This sequence comes from Nothobranchius furzeri, assembly GCF_043380555.1. Taxonomy (NCBI): domain Eukaryota; kingdom Metazoa; phylum Chordata; class Actinopteri; order Cyprinodontiformes; family Nothobranchiidae; genus Nothobranchius; species Nothobranchius furzeri. Next base: position 74,688,523 of record NC_091746.1, on the reverse strand, counting down.
TAAGCAGTTAAATATATCTAAATATGATGATTTAACGCTTCTTTTCCTCTTTCTATGAAGGTTTGAGTATTTATTCTATTTCTGGCAGTCTTTATTATAATTGAACAGAATATGAATAAATAAATAAATCTTATGACGTCGTATTGGTTTTATATTCTAAACAAGAAACACACAAAGTTGCATCAACTACAAAAGGACGTCCAAAGTTGTGACTAAAACAAAAGAAAAAATAGGTTCAGTAAGCAAAATAAATAAAGCAGAGAGCAGGAATATTGGTGTATATTTACATTATTTTTTTGTCTCTGCAGTTTAAGGACGTTTGGGAAATGAGGAAAACACACAGGACTTGGATGAATGAACCTCTGTCTGTTCATTTCTGTTTTTGAATCTTACGTTTATTAAAGTGAGGAGAAAAGATCAGCCTAGTAGAATCATTCAGTCATATGAGGAATGAACATGAATAATATCTGTTTTTGTGTTGAAAATCTCCACATACCATGTTTTTATTTATCTAACACATTGCTTTTTATTTTATTAATATAAAAACCATTTGGAACAACATGTTATTTTATTTAAGTTGCATTCCACTGTGAGAAAACTCTAATAAGATCACATATGTGATTGTTTCCTAAGGTGACAGAATTTCTTTTAAAGGTGTAATATGTAAGAATGAAACGACTGACACCCTGTGGTCGGATTTGGTTACTGCAATCACTTTCTCACTACCGTTCTGTGAGTTTCACGGCTGTTGACAGTTATGGATCAGCACCAAAAGATTCTAGACGACAATCAAAAACGGGTCATACACAGTAAGCTGATAAGTAGATAAATACATTGTCATGTCGGATGTTAGCACTGTTTAGTGTTTTACGGTAGGAAGCTCTTATTACACTTATTATAGCAATATGTCTCCAGCTGGTCTGTGTTCACCAGGACCAGAAACCCACATTGAAAGAGGAAGTGAGATAGCGCTAAACACCAGTTGCCGTTTTCTAGTTTCAGACGTCTTTTCTTTTCCGTGACTTCAAACGGTGTTTTTCTTTTTGGGACTCTGGTATTTTGTCCAAAAAGGTGAAGTGGTAGCAGCCGACTGTTTCACCTTCTCTGATTTTATTGAATGGATAACGTCCCACACCAGTGGTGTTCTGGTGCTAAATACATGGGAATGTAATGAGTGGAGGACACAGGGAAGTGCGGCGGTTCGGTGAGACCGACAACCGGATGGTCCAGTAGTTGAGTTTGGTCTGAAACGTGTAATTGGCGGACGTTTTTGGATAAATGCAAAAGAACCACTTCATTAATTTTTTATTTTTTTTATCTCCACAATATATTTAAAGTTAAATAATAAGTGGCTTGAAAAAATTGTTTAAGCTAATTTATTTTCTAAATTTGTTTCTATGGCTTTAAAGAAAGTAAAGCCTCATGTTTAACTTATTATTCACTTCACACATACATTTCACTGTAATATTGAGTTGTTGATCATTGAAAAAATAGCTTGAGATATTTTTATGGTAAATGGTAAATGGCCTGTTTTTGTATAGCACCTTCTTAGAGTTCTACAACCCCCCCAAGGTGCTTCACAACACAATCAGTCATTCACCCATTCACACACAGTCACACACTGTTGGGGATGATGTAGCCACAGCTGCCCTGGGGCGCACTGACACTCTGGTCGGAGCAGGGATCGAACCTGCAACCTCCCCATTACTGGACAACCCGCTCTACCTCCTGATCTACTGCTGTTCCTAATTTTTAGAGCCATTTATTTGTTTCTATTTC
>NC_091746.1:74566744-74681744 GCF_043380555.1 Nothobranchius furzeri | reverse complement strand
AAACCCGGAGGAAACCTGCAGAGAGGAGAAGGTGTTCACATCTGACTCGGTTTTCTCTGGATTCAAGACCAAACCATGAAGTAACCAGGTTGAACAGATCATACTGAAAGAGCAGGATTTCAATTACAAAGTTTATCAACATTAGCTTCCCCTAACAAACGATAAAAACAACAACAACAACCCACATTTCAAAATGCAAAAGGAATTTAAAACTGTTGAAAAGTCTTTTTGTGTTCCACTTAGTAGATTTCTGTCTGAGCACTTGGAAGATCACCAAACTGATGAGTGAGATCTGATGAGCAGCTCAGGATATAGAACCTCTGTCCTGGTTCTGCTGCAGTACACCAGACCCGTGGGTTCGTCTGGACCTGGTTTGTATTACAGAAATAGAAAAGGCTTTTTATTAGGGCTGCACAGTATGTCGCAAATATATCGTTATCGAGATATCAGCATGCGCAATATGCATATCGCAAAGAACAGATACCGTAAATCCTCTAATATTAGCCTGTATTTAATTAACTGTCGGGTATCAATTTTTGGCCGGTGTCGGAGTCGGCGGAGGTGAATAATGGCCGGGTTCTTATTGTGGTCGGGTGGAATGTGGTAACAAGCAAGTACGGGGGGCGGTTGTGTCATCGTCTCACTTTTGATTTGCCAGTGATAGACCGCGAGGGTAACTTTAACCGTGCGGGGACGAAGAGGAGGTGAAAATTTGATATCAAGTTCAAAGAGAACGTGCTGATTATGCTGCAGAACACTCTGGGGAGCAGTAGGGGTTGTATGAACTAGTCACTAGTCGACTTCACCGCTCTATAGTGACTTGTTATGCCTGTTATCGACTAGTCGCTGTCACGTGATAATGACCGCCAAGATGCAGTCCTCGAAAAAGACAGCAGCCTGCTGTCAGCAGGTGACAAGCTCCTGCGCTCGGGGGGACGCGCTGTGCCAGAGCGTCGGCACTGACACCCGCCGTAAAACGGACATTTAACCAAATTGTGACCAATTAAACCTTCCCCTCACCCCCATCCTAACCTCAACCAGCTTGTGCATGCAAAGCTCTGATTGTTGACGCGCTCCAGACATCTGCGTCCTGAGCACGGCCACAGTAACGTCATCACATCAGGTGTCGCCACCTCAAAAACTAATTTAACACGCGATCGTTCATATCGGCTCGTTTCCTTTTATGTTTTCTGTCTTTTATTCTTTTATTTGTGCCTGATGCATTTCGCTGCTGTGGGGCAGGGCGCATCACCTGTTTTGTCCTCGGTGACGCACCGATCACCGGTGTGGCCGGCGAGCACTCCGCTGTTTTAGCGGTCGGTAGATCTTTTAGAACTGCAGTTCAAAGGTAACTCATGAGGTGAATATATATGAACCCAGGTAGCAGTTTCTCTTTAGGATTGAGAGGAGATGCAGGAAGATAATAAACAGGCAGGACAGAAAAATAGTCAAATAAAAACAAGTTAGTTTTTGTACCTGGTGGTTGCAACAAACAGACACCATTGAAGGTAATCAGAAGTGAGGAACAGAAAATGAAATAATTGTTTTAATGTTTAGAGCAGCAGGAACTCCGAGAGGCTGCAGGCACATCAGTGAGTTTGCGGCCGCAACCTAATCACTAGTCGCTTCCAGTAATCGCTATTAAAGCTAATTTAAGACGTGAATCAAGGACGCAACTGTTGTGCTAAAAAAGAGGTAGCGAGACTTCGGGCCGCTATGACAGAACGTATGTTGTATCTTGTCCTGTCAAATGTCAATAAAGGAGTGATCAAGATTGAGTTGTGCCCTTTATACTCTCCCTGACACCCCTTTCAGTTGTGGACATCTTCTCACTATAGAGCTCCAGACGTCACGTGACTCTCAGAGAGTAGACACCATGTTGGCAGGCAACAAATGTAAACAAATTGAACGGGATCGGCTTGGATTTTACTTCGTCGGGAGTTTACTTCACACTTTAAAACCAAAGAAATCGTTTTATATAGTCAGAAATTAAATAGACTAAACATCTCCGACCCTTACCGTGCCCCTGGGATACTTTTTAAAAACACCAGAAGCTGTCGGAGCGGACTTCTTACCGGACCTGGCCGGGGAACACCTTAGGATTTCCCCGGAGGAGCTGGCCCAAGTGGCTGGGGAGAGGGAAGTCTGGGCCTCTTGACGCTACTGCCCCCGTGACCCGACTCCGGATAAGCAGATGAAAATGGATGAATGCACAAATAACATAGATTTACATGTAAGTAGTTTAAATAGAGTGCTGTGCTGTTTGAATGTATAAACTGAACGCCAAGAGAAATCACTAGTCTGATTTTTTTCCGTGAATAAAATAAATATGTCAGGCAGGAGCGTCTCAGGATCTGTCTGAGATCTGTCTCGGTGAGACAGATAATAGCAATCCAAAGTGATTTTTATGTGTGATCTGAAAAGTTATCAACCATTGCTTAAAAATGAAATACAGCTTAGCCGGTTAATTGCTGTGATCATAAAACACGTAAACGGCAGCACGCAGAACTCACGAGGCAACGTTTTACGTGACGTTTACTTGTTGCTATGAGTAATAAGACAGAAAAAGGCACGCCAAAATAAGTTTAGGAAGCCCACTAAGAATCGTAATAAAAGCATTTAAAATAAATACCACACACAGTTGAACCGGCTGGTTCTCCCTGCAGCTCTGCGCATCTCTGTCTGCTGTTCGGCTGCCGGCTTGTGGAGCTCTCGGGAGACCGATGTTTTCCACCCGTTCTCCCCTCCCCGCAGCTCGGTGCATCTCTGTCTGATCGCGGCCCCTTAGTTGCGCGGGCTGACGGATGGTTCTCCCAGCAGCTCGACGCATCTGTCTGATCGCGGCTCCTGTCTGCTGTGCGGCTATCGGCTTGTGGAGGTCTCGGAGACCTCTGTGTTCCACCCGGTTTTACCCAGCGGTCAGCCCGGCGTATCTCTGACTCAGAAGCTCTGGTGTTGTGCACAGTTCACTCCGGTTGTAGCTAGGTTGCTACCTCCGTTAGCTTAGCGCCAACCTCGCGTTAGCTTTGGGTTAGCTTCAGGTTAGCTTGTAGCTAGTTCGACCGGGTGTCGTCAGTTGATCCCAGCCTTACAGCCCCACCTTCAGCTCCACCTCTCTTCCCTTTTGTGGAATTGTCTGGGCTTGACGGAACCTGTGACACGGTCAAAATGGCGGTGGTGGCCACCTCCCATTTTAGCACAAAAACTTGTTATTGGAGGCTATGGAAACCCATTGTCCAATATTTATATGTTGATGTGCATGACCCATGTGATCCTCAGTAGATGCAATTACATCATCATACATTTAGCTTAACATGATAGATTTTTATTCTCTGGACAAGAAATATATGATATGGCCACCTCTAGATGAAATTAAAATAATTTTACATTAACTATCAATATGTAAAATATATTAAAAAGTGCCTGTGGGACATTTGATACACCTCTAGCTCTCAACTGTGTGTGTGTGTGTGTGTGTGTGTGTGTGTGTGTGTGTGTGTGTGTGTGTGTGTGTGTGTGTGTGTGTGTGTGTGTGTGTGTGTGTGTGTGAAACGACAGCTGTACCAGAGAATAGGCACTAAGGTTAAAGTTTAACAAGAATCATGCATTAATCTACTGATTTATGTATAATTTATCAAGACAGCTTGAAGCGAGTTAACTTGTAAATATTTTACAGGAGGAAAAATATTGAGATAAATATCGTATATCAGAATTCAGCAAAAAGATATCGAGATATAAGTTTTGGTCCATATCGCCCAGCCCTAGACTATTTGCTTCTAAATCACAGTTAGCATTTTTAGCTCAATGCTAGCCTCTAGCCTTCTTCCCCCGATATTAGAGTTAAACAAAAAGATGCCGTGGCTTCTTAGATGTACAATAAAGAACTTCTGGGTTGCTCCTGTTTACTGGCTTCAGTTCTTCAAAATGACCTTTGGAGCGCAAATTTCGAATGAGTACTTCGTCCCATCATTATACCTCCAGCAAGATGACATCAGACTCCCTTTCATTCACATCAGCAAGTGAAGAGGTAAACGTGTAAAACAACGTTTATGAACGGCAAACGTTTTGTAACCATTTGTTACAAATCCCTAAATGCGTTTTGTCCTCACGGGCTCTCGTAGAAGGAAACATGGCGTCTAATATGGCGTCGCCCAGACTTAAACCCGCTCCCATGTATTTCAGACCCAATTTTTAAGTAGTAAAGTAAGTAACATTAATTCATTTAGCATTTATCACAGACATAGAATCACAACGTGCTTCACATAGATCACAACAAAATAAAACAATGATCTCAAAACAGAAATAGATTAACATCAGAAAAAATTAAGTCATAAAATAATAAAAATTTCATCATTAGAATGAAAGATGATTACAATCCTGAGTTAAAAATAAGAAAACTAAAGATTTACTGTATGTGAGAGCAGCTTTAAATAAAAGCATCTTTAGCTGTTTTTTTTAAAGTGTCCAGACCAGATTATGGTTATATGTTACAAAGCCGCCAATATCTTTTCATTTTCACAACATTTCAATGGATATTTCCAGAGATTAATGGTAAAATCTACACATTGTCTCTTTAGACAACTCTGGAGCTTTTTGCTGGTGTCAAATTACAAATGCTGGTGCTGCAGCATTAGCTTGCTAGAGACAAAGCACCTCACTAACTCACTGACTGTAAACAGTGGCTGTGTCTTGCTAATCCAATAACCACACTGTGAAATTATAATCCACAATTGAATTCAAGTTTATTTATATAGCGCCAAATCACAAGAGTCGTCTCAAGGCACTTCACATAATAAACATTCCAATTCAGGTCAGGTCATTAAGCCAATCAGAAATAATGTTTCCTATATAAGGAACCCAGCAAATTGCATCAAGTCACTGACTAGTGTCAGTGACTATACAACAATCCTCATACCAAGCAAGCATAAAGTGACAGTGGAGAGGAAAACTCCCTTTTAACAGGAAGAAACCTCCAGAGAATCCTGGCTCAGTATAAGCAGCCATCCTCCACGACTCACTTTAATGGTCTCTAATAACACAACCAACAACTTTCTTGTTGGTTACATGTCTTCTAATGACCCGTTACATTTCCCCCACCTCCCCATTCCCTTCCAGCTGACATAAGCGCTGGTAGGATGGAAACAACACGCCCCTCTTTCCTTTATTTTGAAAGGAGAAAATCTGGCAACCCCCCAGCCGGCTGAGAAGGAAGTCTGTTTCAGTACGACCTTCCTTCTAACGCGACCGAGACATTAGACTGTTCTGTTATTCTTTGACAGATAATTCTTACATATTGCTCCTTTAAATAAGCAAGAATGTCTGATCTGTGCCTAAACTGTTCATACCTTCAGTCCTCCGCACTCAGCTGCTGAGCCTTTATCCACTCCAGTGATGTAGATCCCCAGAGCGTACTCAGCTCCTCCTCGGATCATCAGACCCAGAGAACGGCCGTCATCCAGAACCAAATTCACCTGATGAAGGAAAAAACGTAAACCAGACTGAAGGAAAGAAACAGGAAATGATCTGGATCAGAACCTAACCCTAATCCTAACCCGGGCATCTAGAAAGAGCATTTCTCTCTTTTTGTGGTTTATTTGACTGTTGATGAGAGAAGGTTGTTTACATGTGGGAGTCTGAAAAATGACCTGAAGTGTTCCGTTAGTTTAAAGACAAAACCCGGTGAGAGGAGTAAGTCCTACTCTAACTAAATTACCAATTTACATTAATTGAGAATCATAAGAAATCACAACTGAACCAAGCATAAACAAAGCTCTAGGAAGTGGAATAAAGAAATCCACTTCTGTCCTTTAACTTGGTCAAACATGGTCATTTTTATCCAGAATAGATCCGTGTCAAATTAGAGGATCTAGTTCATGTTAATCCCACCAGACGTATTTTTATTATAAAAAAATTAACTGTTACGCTTTCAAAAGATGCTGTTTGCAGAAAATTCAGAATATGGATCCACTTTCTTCACTTTCTCAGAGTTGTTGCTAAAATGAAGTGAATTTACCAGATTACACTGAAGAAAACAGTTAGAGACCAATGGTGGAACAACTGGTGTGAAAGACCAAACAGTGATGATGACACAGAAAAAGTCACGTGGACAAAGATTAAGTCATGAAGACATAAACACTTGTTGATAAATGGTTTTAAAGATAATTCTAACCAAATTAAACATTGATGAAAATGTCGGCGGCAACACTCGTCTTTCTGTCCAAATCAGATGTAAATGATGCTTCTAAGCATCTAGAGGCGAACTGACACATCCCATCAAGAACTCCCCGAGGAACTGGAATAAAGCATGACCCACAGAACAGAACCCCCACGACTACATATACCCTCACACATCTACTCTGCTGCTAAGAAGACTGCAAACTTCGACCTCAGCTACAAAAACTAACGATCCAAGATCCAGATGGACCTGAAATGTTAATCACAACGTTCATCACGAGTCTTATAGAAGACATGGCGGACAATCGGTGAAGCTGGGGTCGGCTTTGTGATGACTGCTGAACCCCCTGAGCTACAGACTCTCTCGTCTGAGCTGAGCCCTGTTCCACCTCTGGTGAATCTTTCATAGGAAGCTGTTTATTATTTTATAAATGGATCCTACAGATAAGAGGTATGAGGTATCATGCAGCTGTCCACACCCACAGAGAAGCTGATTGGCTACAGGTCAATCTGAGCTTCTGTCAAAGCGCACCTTTGGAGTTTCAGGCTTTTTGTTTGTTCGTTCCACCTCCGCCTGCAACCGTACCCTCTTCTGATGCCACAAACACTGATCATTAATTCCTCTGAAGCACCTATGCCCATTCCATCTTTCAGTTCTTTTTAAAACACAGAAAAGGTTTAATTACCTGCAACGTTTCATTTGCGGCTGTGAACATCCTCAGGCTGACGCCGATGGTGGCGCCACTTCCTACTTCGTTTATCTGCAGGCAGCAGAAGACGTTGTCGCCCTCTGCTGCACGCTCTCCCCTCTCCGATGATGCAGTAGAGCGGGCAGCAGAGGGTGACAACGTCCTCTGCTGCCCGCGGATAAATGATGGAAGTGACGCCACCATCAGCGTCAATCTGATGTTTGCAGCCGCAAACGAAACGTTGCAGGTAATTAAACCTTTTCTGTATTTTAAAATCAACTGAAAGATGGAATTTGAAACTAAACACAGCAAGAACACACCTAAGATGTTTAAAGAAAAATACGGACAACAAGGGACAAAGGACTTCCGCCGTTCGGAACAATTACATCAAAAAAGCGCACGTCTTAGGAACCAAATTCGCTTCAATTTAAGATGCCTGGAAGAAAACATCCCACCCACAAGCCTACAGCTGAAAACACCGATCCGGACCAAGACAGCACAGAACATAATGGAAAGAGCACAGAGAGCACTACTCAAGGAAAGGATAAGAAACGTCATAACCAAACAGAAGCTAGTGGAAAACATACTGGAAAGAAGACACCTGGACTTAAAAAGGAATTACAAACTTGATGAACAAATGGAGGAACTAATTAAAGGACACATGATGGAAAAACAGGAAAAAGAATTCGTCGTCGTCGTCTTCCTCCGCTTATCCGGGTCCGGGTCGCGGGGGCAGCATCCCAACTAGGGAGCTCAAGACCGTCCTCTCCCCGGCCTTCTCCACCAGCTCCTCCGGCAGGACCCCAAGGCGTTCCCGGACCAGATTGGAGATGTAACCTCTCCAACGTGTCCTGGGTCGACCCGGGGGCCTCCTGCCGGCAGGACATGCCCGAAACACCTCCCCGGGGAGGCGTCTAGGAGACATCCTGACCAGATGCACAAACCACCTCAACTGACTCCTTTCGATCCGGAGGAGCAGCGGTTCTACTCCGAGTCCCTCCCGAATGTCCGAGCTCCTCACCCTATCTCTAAGGCTGAGCCCGGCCACCCTACAGAGGAAACTCATTTCGGCCGCTTGTATCCGCGATCTCGTTCTTTCGGTCATTACCCAAAGCTCATGACCATAGGTGAGGATTGGGACGTAGATCGACCGGTAAATCGAGAGCCTGGCTTTCTGGCTCAGCTCCCTCTTCACCACGACAGATCGGCTCCGCGTCCGCATCACTGCAGACGCCGAACCGATCCGCCTTTCGATCTCACGATCCCTCCTACCCTCACTCGTGAACAAGACCCCGAGATACTTAAACTCCTCCACTTGAGGTAGGACCTCTCCCCCAACCCGGAGTTGGCAAGCCACCCTTTTCCGGTCGAGAACCATGGTCTCAGATTTGGAGGTGCTGATCCTCATCCCAGCCGCTTCACACTCGGCCGCAAACCTACCCAGCAAGAGCTGAAGGTCAGAGCTGGATGAAGCTAGGAGGACCACATCATCCGCAAAAAGCAGAGACGAGATTCTCCTGCCATCAAACTCGACACACTCCACACCACGGCTGCGTCTAGAAATTCTGTCCATAAAGTTAATGAACAGAACCGGTGACAAAGGGCAGCCCTGGCGGAGTCCAACCCTCACCGGGAACAGGTCCGACTTACTACCGGCTATGCGGACCAAACTCACGCTCCTCTGGTAAAGGGACTGAATGGCCCTTAGCAGAAAGCCACCCACCCCGTACTCCTGGAGCGTCCCCCACAGGGTGCCCCTGGGGACACGGTCATAAGCCTTCTCCAAATCCACAAAACACATGTGGATTGGTTGGGCAAACTCCCACGCCCCCTCCATCACCCTTACAAGGGTATTCTGGTACTCTGGTGTTCACGTGTGTGTGTCAGAGCCACAGGTCAGTAGTCCTCGAGTCCAGTGATCCTTGGCTTCTTGGGGACAGGGACTCCATCGCATCATCCTGCCTAGCAGATGAATAGAGGGCCCTGATTGGCCAACAAAGTCAAAATAGCGATATGATTGGTCCACAATGGTAGGCCAATCATGGTGCTCTTTTGGTTAGAAACCCCTATAGAGAGCTGTGATTGGCCAGCCAGAATGCTGCTAGTGTCTGCCGAGGTTCCAATGGAGCGTTCCTTTAGAGCAAACGTTCACGAGGCTAAGCAAGTGAGAAACTTGTTAAGCATCACTTTAACTAGTTTTTTATACACACGTGCACAATAGCATCACTTCATCACAGGTAAGTATATATGACACTCATGTAAGTAAAAGAGCAGCTCCAGGTATGCTGTAACATGTCTGTTCTATTAAAATAATAGAAAAACTCATTATTTACAGTCTGGACCCGAGGCGCTGGGCTGTATGAAGGGTTCATTTGTCTGATGAAGTGCCTGCTGTATATTCTAACCCACTGGCTGAGATTTCAGAAGGTATATTATGCTTTCTTTGTTTATTGCCTTCAGGTCCTCTCACCAAGTGGGTTCCTCTGCTCCGTAGCTATTCCCCCCCCCCCCCCCGGAGGTTTTCTTCCCTAATGAGGTATCATCTTATGTCAAGATGCCTGTATTTTATGATGCAACATTAAACGCTGATGCCCCTTTAAGTATGATTCAGCAAATGTCATAAAGCATAACTGAAATAAAAATATTAAATAAAAAACTTAAGTCAGCAATTCTAATTATTGATGCATTTAGAAAATACAGGCAGCATTATATCGATATTGTCTGAGGCTCAGGGGGCTGAGACGTGCCAAAGTTTGAATTGTTTTTTTTTTCCTTCTCCATCACAAAAAGGCATTTCATTACTCGGCTCATCTCTTCCTTGCCAAGATTACAAATGGGGATCGGTTTCACCCCGACGGCCACAAGAAGGAACACATGCAAATATCTCCATTAAACGATGTCGGTTCCATCCTCCGATGTGCCCACGGGCGTGGAGATGGCATCTAGAGCGCAACGCCTCACTCTTCTCTCGCTGAGTATTGTGCTGCTCTCCTATTTTAATAACAGCGCGTCTGCCTGCTGCAGGAAAGCCCGTCACCTCCGCTCACCTTTGGGAAAATGAAGGCATTCAGGTTCTCTGACATTTATGCAGGATGTTGAGAAACGTTTTAATTATCAGATCCATCTTTTATTGGCTCCACATGGCAGTTATTAAGGCCCACCGTGTCCGCTAGCCTCAGAACGGTATCACAAAATCAGTATATTGCTCTTCTCCAAGTCCCACTGCTCTGGTGTTTGCTGTAGTAAGTGATGGACTCTGTGAGGGGGGCACAGGTGCAGGAGGACCCTTTCTTTTGGTTAAGGACTTTCTTTTTGTTGAGAGTAAAACCAAAAACACTAAATTCACAGAGTTAACATCTGTACACCTGCTGCAGTTAAATGATGTGAAATCCTAAATTATAAGGTTTATTTATTAGGAGATATAAACTAACAGGTATCCCAACGGAACAGAAATCCTGCAATGAAGCAGGTCCTCCACCGGGGGCAGTAGACATGTGCAGTAAATGGAAGGTTTTAGAGGAAGGTACTAATCCTGATGTCCTGGTGGAAAGAGTACCAAAATTTCCTACTTAAGTACAAGTACCAGTAGTTTGATAATTTTTTACTCAAGTAAGAGTAAAAAGTATTGTAAATAAAATGTACTCAAAGTAAAAGTTACTTAGTTACATTTTTGTCAGCGTAAAGATGGCTGCGTCAGTGCAAAACCACAACACCAGTTCACAACACGCTCGTGTGTGCACGCACACACACGGACACACACACAGTTTGATGGAAGGATTTCTATCCAATCAGTGAGAACAGGACGTGCACAGTGATTGGACGAGGTTTTTATAGGAATGTACATTTCAACTGTGATTAAAATTATTCTTTATTTTGAAAAAAAAGTTATTTTTAGATGCCATCAGCATGTGAGCTATCTCAGTGTTCTCATGACAAAACTCTAACATGAGACTGTGCTCTAACCTGTCAGATAACACGCTAAATGAAAGTCAAACATTTCAGATGGACCGTATGACAGCTGCTAACGTTGGCCCTGCCCTACTTTACCTCTACATTACAGTTCCTTTATCCATGTCCATCCTAGAGCTCCTCTCTGACCTTCATGCTTACTTAGAGCTAGGGCTGCACGATATTAGGAAAACCAGTGATAGTAGATAACAGTGCTTAATATTGCGATATCGGTATTACTCACGATAAATGAAGAAATACTAAAGTATGCAGTGTTGATGTCTGGCGTGTGACGTCTGCTCTGGGTTCAAAGCAAACAAAAGCTAATGCATGAATTCCATTACAACATAACATTTTTATTGCAAAAATATGCAGCTGCACCTGCTACTGTATCAGCAGCCGCACCTGCTACTGTATTAGCAGCTGCACCTGCTACTGTATTAGCAGCTGCACCTGCTACTGTATTAGCAGCTGCACCTGCTACTGCATTAGCAGCTGCACCTGCTACTGTATTAGCAGCTGCACCTGCTACTGCATTAGCAGCTGCACCTGCTACTGTATTAGCAGCTGCACCTGCTACTGTATTAGCAGCTGCACCTGCTACTGCATTAGCAGCTGCACCTGCTACTGCATTAGCAGCCGCACCTGCTACTGCATTAGCAGCCGCACCTGCTACTGTATTAGCAGCTGCACCTGCTACTGCATTAGCAGCTGCACCTGCTACTGCATTAGCAGCCGCACCTGCTACTGTATTAGCAGCTGCACCTGCTATTGTATTAGCAGCTGCACCTGCTATTGTATTAGCAGCTGCACCTGCTACTGTATTAGCAGCCGCACCTGCTACTGCATTAGCAGCCGCACCTGCTACTGTATTAGCAGCTGCACCTGCTACTGTATTAGCAGCTGCACCTGCTATTGTATTAGCAGCTGCACCTGCTACTGCATTAGCAGCCGCACCTGCTACTGTATTATCAGCTGCACCTGCTACTTTATTAGCAGCTGCACCTGCTACTGTGTTATCAGCTGCACCTGCTACTGTGTTAGCAGCTGCACCTGCTACTGTATTAGCAGAAAAAAATACAACCTGCATGCATGCAGTTTCTCAGTGACTTTAAAACATCACCTCCACCATAAAACTTTTTCTGATGCTCCAAATACAGAAAAAAATCCCTTACCAGGGTTTTTGAATAAATAGTTTAAATGCTAAATAATAGTTAACATCACTTAAATGCAACAGCAAATTCTCTCATTGCTACTGAACATTTTCTCCACTTATGTGGTTATGATATAAGGCTGTTGCTGTAACTGGGAAGTGAACTGTGCTGGGCCAAACTAGGAGAATATTAAGATTTTTTGAGGGAAAGAGAAAAACAATTGTCTACCTTTCAGAAGAGGAACTGGCAAAAAAACTACATGGAAAATATGTGAAAATGTTTGTTTTAAACCGCAAATTGAACAAGTTTACCTAGATCTTAAAAAGCAGCTCAGATGATGAAACTGCAACTATGATTCTGATAACAAGCTAACTAATTGAACTAGCTCCTCTAAGCTAACCGGCTAGCAGAGCTTCTGACTGACAGTTTATGTGCAGCAGCAAATCAACTATCCTGATTAACAAGGTTATAAAAGCTCATAAATGAAAAATCACTTTGATGTGTGGGGGAACTTTTCCAGGCCCTCTTTAGCAGAGTGGGACTGGGAGGAGAGTGCTGTAGACTTTTAGCTGGAAGCTAACCGGAGCCTGGGGCTAACATCACCACCCGGTGGAACACTAGTGACATGAAGGTGGGTTGGTTCACCGGCACGTGTCGGAGTCAGCCCGGTTACTATCAGCTGCTTAACGACACCGAGCGGACTCACGTTCACGTTTGAAAGCAGCGCTGATTCCAGAAACATCAGCACAAAGTGCGTTCGTTAATCTGAGCCAGCATGACGAACAAGGGAACGGCGCAGCTAACTCAGTTCGGGTGTTGCTTTCCATCCTAAGGGTCTACGTAGGGGGCGGGCGTATTACGTGAACGGACCCATCTGATTGGCCGCTTATCAGAAGGGCTACATTTGATTGGTCAAATAATACTTCCACGTAAAAAACAGAGCTGGTTTACAAAAAGTTGATGTATGACACGGATGGAAATGTTTGAACCAAACATTTATCGCTGTTTTTGACGTGCTTTGCGATGGGCCTATCGCACGTCCTGTTATCGTGATGACGATAATTTTTTGATATATTGTGCAGCCCTACAATGAACTGAACAAGTTCTTCAATAGGTTCGGTTCAGGAACAAACCCAGCATCCTCCTCGCCTGTCCCCAGCCAATCAGACATCCCATCCTCCTCTGATCCAACATTTTCCTGTCACACGCCAGCTCTTTTGTCCTCTAACACAGTCATGGACTCTTCTGGTTCTATAAATCTGTCTTCAACCAAGTCAGGAGATGCTGCTGCCCCATTTACCTCCCCCTCTCACCTATCTGTCTCTAGAAGTCAGGCGAAGAGGCAGCTGGAGAGACTGAACAGGAACAAGGCTGCAGGTCCAGATGGTGTCAGCCCCAGAGTACTGAAGGCCTGTGCAGAGCAGCTCTGTGGGATTCTGCAGCACCTCTTCAACCTCAGCCTGGCCCAGGAGAAGGTTCCAGTCCTGTGGAAGACATCCTGCCTTGTTCCAGTTCCAAAGAAAACTCGCCCATCAGTCAATGACGAGTACAGACCGGTTGCCCTGACATCCCACATCATGAAGGTCCTGGAGAGACTCCTGTTGGTCCACCTGAATAAGCAAACTAGAACATATCAGGACCCGCTGCAGTTTGCTCATCGCCATGGAGTTGGAGTTGAAGATGCCATCATCCAGCTGCTTCAACCAACCCACTGTCATCTGGACAAAGCAGGCAGCACTGTGAGGGTCATGTTCTTTGATTTCTCCAGTGCATTTAACACAATCCAGCCTGATGTACTTTGCCAGAACCTCCAGAAGACACAGGTGAGGGCCTCAACTATCACCTGGATTAAAGACTACCTGACAAACAGACCACAGTTTGTGAGGCTGAAGAACTGCACATCAAACCAGGCCATCAGTAACATTGGAGCACCACAGGGGACTGTACTCTCACCATTCCTTTTCGCCCTGTACACCTCAGACTTCCAGTACAAATCAGAGACCTGCCATCTACAGAAACACTCAGATGACTCTGCAGTTGTCGGGTGTATCAGAGGTGGACAGGAAGCTGAGTACAGAGAGCTGGTGGAGCGCGTTGTGGCATGGTGTGGAAACAATCATCTGACCTTGAACGTGAACAAAACAAAGGAGATGATTTTAGACTTCAGAAGAAACAGGGTGGAGTCAAACACTGTTTCCATCATGGGAGAAGAAGTGGAGGTGGTTGAGGAATACAAACACCTTGGAGTTCACCTGGACAACAGACTGGACTGGAGAAAGAACAGTGAAGCCGTTTACAAGAAGGGACACAGCAGACTGCACTTCTTGAGGACGCTTAGGTCCTTCAGTGTCTGTAGCAAGATGCTGCAGATCTTCTACAAGTCTGTTGTTGAGTGTAATCTCTTCAGCCATCGTCTGTTGGGGTAGCAGCATCAGAAGCAGGGACCTGAAAAGGCTCAACAGCCTAATAACAAAGGCTGGTTCTGTTCTGGGGACGACTGTGGAACCGCTGGAGGAGATGATGCAAATAAGGATTCTCCAGAGAATCAAGAACATGATGGACAACCCTGAGCATTCTCTTCACAAGACTGTCCGACAACGGAAGAGTGTCTTCAGTCAGAGGCTTCTTCAGTTTGGCTGCAACACTGACCGCTACTGGAGATCCTTCCTGCCAACAGCCATTGTAATATACAACAACTCTTTGATGACTTGATTATTATTATTATTCTGAGCTACTACAGCAATCAGTTTCCCTCTGGGATTAATAAAGTATTTTTGAATTGAATTGGAAGCTGTGAGTACTCAAGGTTTGGGATGGAGAGGACTCTCAGCCGCTAACGAATGTCAGAAAATCTGTGAAACTGACTCGGAGCCATTTTTGTGTTTTTTAAGGTCAGCTAGTCATGGTGGCCATCTTGAATTAAGTAGAATTCAAAAGTTCATCAGGTCTACATTTAAGACCAATGATAACTTTCTGGAAGTTTCATTATAATCCATCGGTTTCATGAAGTATTTCATTAAAACTACAGAAACAAACAAAAATGCAGATAAAAAACTTTAAATCTTGGGAGCAAATTTTAAATAAATCACCTCCTGTGGGGAATATCACAGCCAGTGACAATACGTGTGGAGTTCCCCACCTTCTTTTCATCTCCCTCCTGCAGAAGCTGCATGTTGCTGCGCCGCTGACTGTCGGTCCTCCTCAGGGTGGCGCTCCGATGCTCGGGCAGGTCGGGAGGAGGGGATACGCTCCGACCCTGAGGATCCACCCAGGTATAAACGTGGTTTGTGACGTAGCCGCCTGGAATCCGGCCCACCGAACGCACCGAAAGACACAGCTTTTTACTTCCCTTCAAGACCTGAGGAGACGAGAGGAGAGCGGCACAGAACGGTCATGTTAGTGAAAATATAAGGACATGTCCAGGGAGTGGTCTGGGGCAGCACACACCGCCTTTGAAATCTGATTGGCCACCCGGGGAGCCACCCCTCTGAGGCTCATTTAAACTGGCTTTACATCATAAAGTAGTGTAGCAGCATGCACATTTAACACTTTTCTGTATCATCTTCATTATTTTTCCATATTGACATTAATAATATTTAGAATCCCAATCCCAGGTAACGCACCAACAAGTGGCTTGCTAGCACAGAGGAAGAAGAAACAAATTGTAAGAGGACTGGATTTGATGCTTGACCTTCTATGACCCCCCAAAGTGCCGTATAACACAACCAGTCATTCACCCATCACTACAGCCTAGCCACAGCTGCCCTGGGGCACACTGACTGAGGCCAGGCTGTGGCACCACTGGTCCCTCTAACCACCACCAGCAGGCACGGAGGGTGATGTGTCTTGCCCAAGGACACAGTGACAGCAACAGAGAGGACCTCAACCTGCAACCTTCTAGTTACGGGGCAGGCACTTACTCCTTCTGCAACCGCCACCCATGAAAGGACCCTTCAGACTCTCGAGAAACCATAATCAGGCTCACTTAGACCCATCTGATCTGAAATCTTGTGCAGAAAAACACGTAAGGTGTGGAAAGAGAAGGATGATAACTGAGAGAAGACTGCACCCCCCACCAACACACACACACACACACACACACACACACACACACACACACACACACACACACACACACACACACACACACACACACACACACACACACACACACACACACACACACACACACACACACACACACACACACACACACACACACACACACACACACACTTCTTGCCAGGATTGCTGCTAGCTGTGCCTCATTGCTCTCTGATAACGTTTATAAGTGCAATCCCCTCAGAGATCGATGCCCTCATGTGTCTGCTAGTCTGGAGAAATCAAAGAGACCAGGGTGAAGCTCCTAATGACCAATCCTTTGGAGCCGCCGACCAACACTAACACGACCCTCTACTGTTAGACTAAAAATAATCCATGTCTGGACAATATCAGCAGCTCTCTGGAGAGGCTGGGAATGTGTGAGCACAAAGACCTGCTTCAGTCGATGCAGATGCCAGAAACAAGTCATTTGTTTGATGTCGGATCGCTAAAGCAGGTCCAGTAAATGCGTCCACGTCAGCCTGCTCCTGCTGACTGAAGGTGGGTAAACGTACCCATAGTTGTTTATCCTAAACTACCCAGACTGCCAACTGTCAGCAATCTCCATCTAAATACCCGTTAAGATTCTGCTGCTTGCTAACGGATCATGGCTCACACCGCCTCCCATCATCTGGAAACTTCTCCAGCAGGCCCAGTGTTGATCAGCAGCAGGGACACAGGTAGCAGGCAGCTAAACACCGGATCTATCGTCCAAGAGGAGGACATCAGTTTTTGCTTTAGTCCACATTGTCCAGTCTCACTTTCAGCAACCACTCCTCTACTTTTATTTGTAACTTAAATTCTACCACTACGTCCAAAAATGTTTATAGGAAAAGGTTTCCATATAAACATCTTTCCATCCCATCTAATGAAGGTCAGCATAACTCATATTTCTAACACATCTGCGGAAGTCTCTAGTAGGAGAGTAGTAAGTCGTTCTCTGGGGAAAAAAAGCTCTGGTGCGCCTTTTTCAGCACGTAGAAATCAGCTGGAGGGGAAAGTGGCAGAACAAGGAAGGATCTGGAGTCTTATTTGCCGATACTTGGACATCTCTGGACTGTGAGAACTTTCTGTCTTTCTTTGTGGACAAAGCCAATAAGGTTAGATCTAGCATCTCTCCTTCAGCCTTATCGCCGCCTCTCCCGACTCCAACCAGGCCCATCATCCTAGATAGCTTTGCTCCTGTTTCTTTGCCTGAGTTAACCAAACTAGTTAACTCTATGAAGACCTCTGCATGCCCCCTCCACATCTTACCCTCATCTTTGTTTAAAAGTGCTTTTCAGTCCATCTGTCCCAGCGTGCTCTCTATAATTAATGCTTCTCTGGTCTCTGGTCAGGTCCCTGCTTACTTTAAGAACGCAGTAATCCACCTGCTTCTTAAAGAGCAAGTCACCCCCAAATAAACTTTTTTTTTGCTGATAAACTAAATAAACGAGTGTCTAATCGTGCTGCAGACACGTGTCGTCAATAATTTGGCACTTCAGTGCATCTTAGTTAAAATTTAAATATTCTGCCTAAAACTGGCATAGTTGTGCCGTTGTCAGGTAAAAACTCTCCACTGTATTCTAATTTAAATCTGCCACCGCTATTGGCTAAGAGGTATAGTATGATGTCATCTGGTACATTATGATGTCACAATGCTGTCGTGAGCCTGTGTGTGTGTATTTGTTAGCAGCTCCGCCCTCTTGGTCTGCCAGGAAACAGCATTTGTTGCATTTTTCAAACATGAAGTGGGAGTGGAGTTAGAATCTGGTAGGGGGTGACTTGCTCTTTAAAAAACCGAGTCTCGACCCCTCTCTCCATAGCAGCTTCAGACCCATCTCTAAACTTCCGTTCATCTCCAAGATCTTGGAAAAGGTTGTGGCTAAACAACTCACAGCTGCTCTTGATGAACATAACATCTATGATAGCTTCCAGTCAGGTTTTCGTAGAGCTCATTCTACTGAAACAGCTCTTCTTAGGGTCTCTAATGACCTTCTGACCCACAGTGATGCAGGGGACTGTTCTGTTCTGGTCCTGCTGGACCTGACTGCAGCCTTTGACACTGTTGACCATCACCTGCTACTGGAGAGGCTGAGAGACTGGGTAGGCCTATCAGGATCTGCTCTGGAGTGGTTCTCCTCTTATCTCTCTGAGCGCTCCTTTTCTGTGGCCGTCTCCAAGTTTAGGTCCTCCACCACCTCTCTTACCAATGGTGTCCCACAAGGTTCTGTGCTGGGGCCTCTGCTCTTCCTCCTCTATCTGCTTCCTCTTCAGCACATCCTGAGCTCCTTCAAAGGAATCTCCTACCATCTTTATGCAGATGACATCCAACTGTACATCTCCTTTAAGCCCCATGAGATGTCTAAGCTGCAGCTGTTACACACCTGCTTAGACTCTATCAAAACCTGGATGGTGGGAGCTTTCTTCAGCTGAATGAAGATAAGACTGAGATCCTCATCTGTGCCCCAGACAAGCTGGTTCCCAAAGTCAGAGACTCTCTTGGTCAGCTTGCTTCCCACACCAAACCTTCTGTAAGGAATCTTGGTGTGACCTTTGACCCAGCTCTCACCCTGGATTCTCATGTCAGTTCTCTTGTTCGCTCTTCCTTCTTCCATCTCAGGAACGTTGCTAAGCTGAGTCCCATCCTGTCCCGCTCTGAACTTGAGACAGTTCTCCACACCTTCATCTCCTCACGCTTAGACTACTGTAACTCTCTTTTCACGTGTCTGAGCAGAACCTCCCTGAACCGTCTACAGGTGGTTCAGAACGCCTGTGCTCGGCTTCTGACCAAGTCCTCCAAACACACCCACATCACCCCGCTTCTCCTCCAGCTTCACTGGCTGCCAGTCAACTTCAGGGTTCATTTCAAGATCCTGGTTCTGGTCTATAGGGCCTTACATGGACAAGCACCATCTTACATTGGTGATCTTCTTAGTCCCTACACCCCCAGCAGGTCCCTGAGGTCCAGTGATCAAAGCCTACTGGTTGTGCAGTATGGCGTTTAAAGCGTGCCACAACCCGTGCACGCGCATTGGGTCCACAGCGCGCGTGTGAACGGGACTCGCGAGCGGAAATATACATGGCGAGAGGTCATTTGTGCACTGAGAGGGAGCAAACTGTGTCTGTGAGCGCACAAGGATGTGCACAAGTGACAAACCTGCGTGCGCGCGTGGTCAACGAGCACACGGCAGAGGAAAACGTGCGCGCGCGGCAGCCTCTGTGCGCGCTCGGCAGCCTCTCTGCGCGCTCGGTTTCTGACTCCTGCTCGCTCGGCTGTAAGGGTTTTGGCACTCTGGAGGCGTGGCCTGTGGCAGATCTTCTCTGTCCTCTGATTGGTTAGTGTACCCCGCACTTTACCCTCTACCTATCTATATAAAAAAGTCTGCTAGTCAAGTAGTCGCTGGCATAGCTCAGTTGTAAGAGCGGGTGACTCTCGCCCCGGAGGATCCAGGTTCGAGGCCGGGCAAGGAAAATGCAGTAGATGTCATGTTAATTTTTCTTAATTTCAGGTATTTTACAGTTGTGACCGTTCAACTGTCATTAAACGTCCGAATGTTTGCTGGGCAGTGTTTTAAAAAGTGCACATAAGCTAGATGGTTTTAACCATATAAAATTACATTTTTTGTGATACTGGAAAAATACATACTGAAATAAAACTACTGATTGAAAACTTTATGACTGTGGTTGTACAATATATGACTCACTAATACACTGCAAACTCCCTTAGAGTGGGGCTTCCAGAGAGAGAGAGAGAGAGAGAGAGAGAGAGAGAGAGAGAGAGAGAGACAGAGAGAGAGACAGAGAGAGAAAAGTTCTTGCCTCATTAATGAATTGTTTATTTTTTTCAGTATTTAATTGACAAATTATCCTTTCAAATAATTAATTGATGAGTTACATAATTGTCCATTTAGAATTGTTGAATGGACTGAGTCAAGTTTGGTGCACTTTATATATTTCAAAACATGTTTTTTTTTTTATTTTAATGATGCATATAAATAATTTAAATGTTAATTTAATGAAATATTTCTATTTTTTCATTACCTCACCCTTGTTTTGACAAAAACGGGACCTTGCTGGATAATATCATGGAGAAACTATTTGTTCACAGTACATGGCTCAGTGAGGATCTGTGTACCAAATGAGGAGATACTCAGAAATCTGTCTGCAGATTGTTACAACCCAGACTGGAAGTGGCGGGCTGTAATAAGAAAGGAGACCAAACAGAGGAGTGGGGGTTCAACAACTGATTTATTTAACAAAAGTAAGGATTTACTAAAGCAAGTTAGTGAACAGAAAATGGCCATCTCAAGGTTTTACTCGGATGTCCCTCAGCAGGGTGCAGCACTGTTGAAGGTCATCTGAATAAAAGCTTGATATGCAGTTTCTTTATGAAAGTGTGTAAATATACAGTGTGGTTGCCGTACATATGTTGAGGTTCTCAGACATCAGGCTTCTTTGCCCAGGCCTTCACTAGTGGGCTATTTTAAAAGTTGGTAAGGAGAAAAACCACAGCATATAGCTGATTGTTTACAAATGCAAGGAGGGGAATAACAATCAAAATGCTTGTGTTCTTGGACCAGATGAATGGAGCGCTCCACATGCACTCAGAGATGTTATGGCTTCTGTTTCTATAACTTTACATGCAGACATTTGAGGTTTGCCAGAAAGGAAAGCTGGCCTGTACACTTTGCAGGGCACAATGTCATCAATGCAGAAACCCCTGTCTACCAAGATGACCATCTCTAGTTGTAGCATTTTCAACACACCAGATTCCCAGGTTGGTCGCTGATAGTTCCAGCATACAGTGCTGAGACAAAGGTCACTGGCCTATGTGGCACAATCCAAATGAGCCTCTTCAGAGTGCAGTTGAACTTGAGGAAAATATATGACTCTGGAAGAGAGGGGAATATGGCCATTGACACCTCAGATCAGTGCAGTCAAGATTTACTGGTGTTTGGGTAGTCCTGAACGTGTTGTGATGCCCCCACCGTCTCATTGGGTTTTCATTTGTGTTTAATTGTGTTTTTCTTCTGTTGTAGGCAGCTGGTTAAGCAGCCTTGGAGGCACCTGGGCTCAGGGTGTGGTGCTGCCTACAAAGCCTACTGTTTTTCTGCTTTCACTGGGTCTCTCCTGTGTGGTGGAGAGTCCTCACTGGCCATTTTCTGTTCACTAACTTGCTTTAGTAAATCCTTACTTTTGTTAAATAAATCAGTTGTTGAACCCCCACTCCTCTGTTTGGTCTCCTTTCTTATTACAGCCCACCACTTCCAGCCTGGGTTGTAACAATCTGCAGACAGATTTCTGAGTATCTCCTCCTTCGGTACACAGATCCTCACTGAGCCATGTACTGTGAACAAATAGTTTCTCCATGATATTATCCAGCAAGGTCCCGTTTTTGTCAAAACAAGGGTGAGGTAATGAAAAAATAGAAATATTTCATTAAATTAACATTTAAATTATTTATATGCATCATTAAAATTTAAAAAAAAAACATGTTTTGAAATATATAAAGTGCACCAAACTTGACTCAGTCCATTCAACAATTCTAAATGGACAATTATGTAACTCATCAATTAATTATTTGAAAGGATAATTTGTCAATTAAATACTGAAAAAAATAAACAATTCATTAATGAGGCAAGAACTTTTCTCTGTCTCTCTCTCTCTCTCTCTCTCTCTCTCTCTCTCTCTCTCTCTCTCTCTCTCTCTCTCTCTCTCTCTCTCTCTCTCTCTCTCTCTCTCTCTCTCTCTCTCTCTCTCTCTCTGGAAGCCCCACTCTAAGGGAGTTTGCAGTGTATTAGTGAGTCATATATTGTACAACCACAGTCATAAAGTTTTCAGTCAGTAGTTTTATTTCAGTATGTATTTTTCCAGTATCACAAAAAATGTAATTTTATATGGTTAAAACCATCTAGCTTATGTGCACTTTTTAAAACACTGCCCAGCAAACATTCGGACGTTTAATGACAGTTGAACGGTCACAACTGTAAAATACCTGAAATTAAGAAAAATTAGCATGACATCTACTACATTTTCCTTGCCCGGCCTCGAACCTGGATCCTCCGGGGTGAGAGTCACCCGCTCTTCCAACTGAGCTATGCCAGCAACTACTTGACTAGTAGACTTTTTTATATAGATAGGTAGAGAGTAAAGTGCGGGATACACTAACCAATCAGAGGACAGAGGAGATCTGCCACAGGCCACGCCTCCAGAGTGCCAAAACCCTTACAGCCGAGCGAGCAGGAGTCAGAAACCGAGCGCGCAGAGAGGCTGCCGAGCGCGCACAGAGGCTGCCGCGCGCGCACGTTTTCCTCTGCCGTGTGCTCGTTGACAACGCGCGCACGCAGGTTTGTCACTTGTGCACATCCTTGTGCGCTCACAGACACAGTTTGCTCCCTCTCAGTGCACAAATGACCTCTCGCCATGTATATTTCCGCTCGCGAGTCCCGTTCACACGTGCGCTGCCATGTATATTTTCGCTCGCGAGTCCCGTTCACACGCGCGCTGTGGACCCAATGCGCGTGCACGGGTTTTGACAGGGGTATGACGCGATAGTGCAGCACCAGGCTAAAGGTCAAAGGTGACAGATCATCTGCTGCTGTGGCCCCCAGACTCTGGACCTCTCTCCCCCTGAGCCTGAGATCAGTGGACTCAGTGGTCTCCTTTAAAAAGCAGCTGAAGACTCACCTGTTCAAGCTGGCTTTTGTATGACCTTCTTCACCTCTCTCTCTTTATTCTGCTCTCCCCACCTATTCCACCTTCCTCAGGATCCACTGATTTCCCTCTTTCCTGTTCACTCTCTCTCTTTCATAACATTTTTTTCTTTTAAATCCCAATTGCCTATTTTTGCTCATTTTAAATATATTTCTAAACATTTTCTAAATGCTCTTTTATATTTTTACTTTTTTTTTTAGTGAAGCCCCTCGTGATTTTTATCTTGAGAGGCGCTATAGAAATGATACTTTCTTCTTCTTCTTCTTCTCTTCTCTGACTAACGCGACTCTACCACTGTTGCTCTGCAACGTTGATGTTTCATCTCCACAAAGAACACAAGCCTGGATGAGTGGTGGAGTTGCTAATGCTAACGGTTAGCTTCTACTAGCTGAGACGTTCTCTGTCAGGATTTTCTGCACCCGGCGTTTCACCATCTATTTTCTACCAGAAGCTAATGCAGGAAATAGGGGTAGAAGACTATTTTCATGTTCAACCTGCACGTTAAACTCAGAGTGATCATTTTAAAAAATAATGAGTAAAAAATGGTTTCTCTGCAAACCTGCTTTTAAAACCACGAAGAAACTATTTTCTTTTGCCTGTCCTCTATCTCCAGATGTTGTGAGGAACTAAGTACTTGTGCTGAAATCCTGTTGGCACACGGTCCAGTGGAACAACTCAAATTATTACTTGTCAGTAAATGAGAGCAGAGAGGGTCAATCTCCGGGAGCGCAACAACCCAGCTGAATCTATTCCACAATCTTGGTTTGCGCTCAGAGATAATGGCGTCGGTTCTGGATCAGCGAAACCCTGTTGGCTCAACGACTGCTTATCATGAGTCTCTCCCTCTTCCTCCTCATCATCAATGCCAAACGTCTAGTAGATGTGTCACAGCTTAGCTGAACAAGCTAACATTTATTCCCTCGTTCCCTTTCTGCAAAAAAAGGATTAAAATACCAGTTTGTTTAAATAGTATTACATTATTAAACAAGGACTTTTTCTAAAGACCTCCTCTTGACTTTTATTAGCAGACGCCACCTGCAGATGACGTGTCACACCCCAGCGAGCTGACAGATCACGTTAGGGGTTTGCAGGCGTAGCGAAAGCTTAGTTAGCAGGTTGTTTGTGCAGTTCTGCAAATTTCTCAAAACAGAGAACTGGAGTGGTGGAAAAAAAGAAAAGACGCTTTCAACACGTGAAATAAAAATATAGAGGAGAGTGTGAACTATGTAGGACATATGGCAGACTTTTATTATGGAACTGGGACGCATCTGTTACTATTTCAGAGCGGTTGTTTTAGAGGAGAATGCAGAGACTCGCCATAAAACCACGACTCAGTTTGAGAAGCAGAGAAAACTGGCTGGATTCACAGTTAGAAACAAAGGCATGAATGTCATATCGATTTTAGGATTTAGAAGCTCCTGGCCGACTGAGGCGGGTCTTTCTCTGCAGAACTAAAGCATTTATTTGTTTTTAGATTGACCAAAAAAATCATATGAAATGAACAGTTCAAGGACCATCAACAATCTGGAAACTGGTGAAAGGCCTTCTGGAAAACAAGACTGAAACATTTGTCCTCAATGGCTGATTTGTTTGGAGGAGTCAAGGTGAGGAGCTAAGAACGCTGCACCAGTTGTCAAGCATGGAGGTGGTAGCATCATGCTGTGGTGTTACAAAGAAGGAGGAAGTACACCTCCTAATCCACATATGTCAGAGTCAAGGCCCGCGGGCCAGATGCGGCCCGCGGAGCATTTTTATGTGGCCCGCGAGATAAATATCAAAAATATATTAAAACTGGCCCGCAGGCTGATTTTACCACAAAGACTACAACTCCCATGATGCTTTGCGGCGCCAGCGCGGAGCAGACATGCCCCCTCCTTTGTGTTTTTTCAGCGCCGAGGCAGTCAGGGGTCCTCGGGTGTCTGCAGCTCCGCTGTCTCGGACAAACTACACTCCTCTCACTCAGCGCCGAGTTCACTCAGCTGTTTTCTGACGTTGAAGTCCAGAAACGGAGATTCTAACCGCTCAGTAATGTGTTCACGACTGAAAGAGAAAGTTTTCAAACTAACGTCCAGACAGAGCTGATGTAACTCCAGCGAGCAGCGACACGCTCAGACCAGCACGACTCTGTGGTTGCTGTCGTGTTTCCTCCCCGACACACAACAATGTGGTCAAGCTGCTCAGACATGTTCATCAGCACAAACCTATGTGAGCTCCTGTTGTCATCTAATGTTGTCATTATTATGATGAAGATGAACAAAACAACAGGAGTCTCCTCCTCAGCTCAGATCAACCCCATGATGCAGGTATCTGGCTGGAACAGGTGAGCATCACAGTAAACCAGTGGAGCAAACTGAGCTTTAAATATGTTGGTTTTATGCTCTTTTTCTGCTCCAAAACATGAAAGTTAACAGGTGAGATGTTGCATTTTCATTTAAGATAAAATGATATTTTTATTTTGTTGTTGGCCCGTGAGAAAAGATTTAACCTACAGTAAACAGGAAGTGGAAAGGCTGCAGATAGATGAATAGAATAGAAAATCCCTTTATTGTTCCTCAGTGGGGAAAGCTAGACGTCACAGCAGCGATGACACGTATTACAGGAGAAAAAAGGAGAATAAAAAATAAGAAAAATGAATAAACAAGAAAACATAAATCCTGAATAGATTTAAAAAATGCTGATTATACCACAAGTAATGAATACCACTGATGCCTTTTATTTAAAACTGACTTGCTCGTGTGTCATTTGGTTATTCCACATTCAGTGTTAATGCAGAAATATGTTTGTTTCCAAATTTAAAGGTTCAAAATTGCATAAATGTTGATAAAGAAAATGTGCAAATTTGCGTCACTTTTTCAAAAAATATTAAGTTTGGCCCTCGACTCCGTCCCAGAGTTTCATTTCGGCCCCGTGTGAGTTTGAGTTTGACACCCCTGTCCTAATCCTTCAGCTTCATGGGAGATCATCAACTAGATGGTAGAAACTCCGGCACAGTTAGGTGTTCCTCACCCTGAGGCAACGATGTGGCTTCTCCTGGTGAAAGAGCTAGAGCAGGTGCTGAGGTTGAGCTTGCTGCCCTGGCTTAAACTGAGAAGACTGCGGTCACCAACCTGCGGGTGAAAATTGATGCAGCCCTTACATTTGAGGCACAGCGGTTGTGTGGGCATGCTTTTTTAATCTTAGACGGCCTCTCTTGTCAACAGTCCATCTGGAAACGGTGGTCCATGCTTTTATCACGTCCCGCCTTGACTATAGTAATTTGTTGTTTGCTGGGCTGAGTCAGGCAGCACCTTCACGGCTCCAGCTAGTCCAGAACTCTGCTGCCGGTACAAGAAGGAGGGACCACATAACGCCAGTGCTGGCTTCTCTGCACTGGCTGCCAGTGTTTCATCGGGCCAGAATTACGACGTTGCTCCATGTTTTCAGGATTCTGCGGGGCATCTCTCCCCTATATCTGGCTGAACTGCTGCAGTGGTGTGCCCTTCGCTCTGCTGAGCAGGAGTCGCTGGAGGTTCCCCGCTCCAAACTCAGAGCAATGGGGGACAGGGCCTTCTCAGCAATGGCCCCTACACCGTGGAACGAGCTCCCCCTGGCAGTGAAGCAAGCGCCTTCTCTTCAGGATTTTAAATCACGCCTTAAACCCACTTTTATCAGCTAGCTACCTCCTAACACTGACACTAGCTTTTGTATTTTTATCATTTGTATCGCACCATCTATACTAGCTTTCATTTGTCATTTTTTCTTTTTACTGATGTTTTTTCAACATGTTGTTTTTATTACTCTGGTTTTATGTCCTGTTCTGCACCGTGGGCCGTCACTGAGGTGGTAGAAGCTGCTTTATAAATAAGTGAATTTGAAATTGAATAAACTCTGATTTTTTCTAAATCCCAGCCTTTCACTATGGATTAATTCTGAGCGTGTGCCAAGAAACCAACAGATCTGAATGATCTTTACTGAGTCTGTCTGGATAAGTGGTCAGATTCCAGACAGAATTACACCAGAAGCTCAGTGATGGAGGTGAGGCCAAGGTCCAGGTGATAAACAGTGGTGGGGGGTGGGTGGTTCACATGAACATGTTGATGATCAACCAAGATGAATTCTCATGTTCCATCTAATCAAAAGGATGTAGGAGAGATAACATGTTTCCACCCAGACCGTTTTAGATGGGACACACTCTGAAACTGATCATTTTAGTGTGTGTTCATAAAAAGAAGGGTGCGTTTACTTGTGTGTGTGTGTGTGTGTGTGTGTGTGTGTGTGTGTGTGTGTAAGTGTGTGTGTGTAAGTGTGTGTGTGTGTGTGTGTGTGTGTGTGTGTGTGTGTGTGTGTGTGTGTGTGTGTGTGTGTGTGTGTGTGTGTGTGTGTGTGTGTGTGTGTCTGCTCTGTCTTCTCCATCCCCAGTGAGTCGTGGAGGATGGCTGCTTATACTGAGCCAGGATCCTCTGGAGGTTTCTTCCTGTTAAAAGGGAGTTTTCCTCTCTACTGTCACAGCATGCTTGCTTAGTATGAGGATTGCTGTAAAGACTCTGACACTAGTCAGTTACTCGATGCACTTTGCTGGGTTCCTTATAAGGGTTGTCATGGAAACCGGTGTAGCGGTAAACCCCGGTAAAAAAGTTGACAATAACAATAACCGTCTTGTTTTTAAAAAACATATATTATCTCGGTGGATTAGCGTGGCTGCGGTGTAGGCGCGGTGGCCCTTACCAGCCACCGTATCATCTGCTGAAGTTGCCGGCGGCACATGCGCACTTTGTTGTTTACAACCAAAACTTTCTTGAAGCTAAAGCTGAAATAATGGCCTAAGGAGGAGACGGCAGCGCTCAGGACATTTATTATCCCTCAAAGAAGACAAAGTGGGAAGTACGGGCATCTTTTGGATATTTGAAGAATGCCGAGGGACAGCTGATAGAAGACGGCTATCCTGTTTGCAGCACGTGCAGAAAAAGTGTCTGTGAAAGGCAGCAACGCTTCAAATCTCACGACACATCTGCGTGACCATCACCCACAACTCTACAGTCAACGCAAGGCAAGTTAACGTTAGCGTTTTAGCTAAAATGCGTGATCCGAGGATTTGGGTTGAAGGAGAATGCAACGAGTGGCTATATAAAGCAGCCGCAGCGCCGCTACCTGCATATAAACCGTGTCGCGGACACCCCCATGTTGAAATGACGCTATGCATTACGGGGCTCCCAGGGGCAGATAGAGTTGTTCTCTCTCCGAGAATAATTATGAATTTAACAATGATTACTGCCTGATGACATTTTCCCACATCTGCAAAGCTCACTGGAAGGACACAAACCGAGGACGATATTTTCCTGATATAGGGTTTACTACTCAAGTAAGGGTAAAAAAGTATCTGATTAGAAGGCTACTTGAGTACTGAGTATCAACTGGTCTAATACTTTTACAATGATGACATCAAACAGACAAAAAATAAGAAGTTATGGGCAAATATTGGTATTTTAAAGACTAAAGGGGAAAAATGTAAACAAATAAACAACATAATTACAAAATAACACATTTTAGGCTAAATTTAGACACAAACTGAGGACAATATTTCCTGATATACAGGGTTTATTTAATTGTGTGAAAATGTAGCGCGTTTAAAAAAAATACCGCGATAATACCGAAAACCGTGGTAATTTTGGTCACAATAACCGTGAGGTTACATTTTCACACTGTGACAACCCTAGTCCTTATATAGGAAACATTATTTCTGATTGGCTTAATGAACTGACCTGAACTGGAATGTTTATTATGTGAAGTGCCTTGAGACGACTCTTGTCGTGATTTGGCGCTTTATAAATAAACTTGAGTTAAATTGAACTTGGTTCACTTAACAGTAGGTTGGTGGTTTAATCTACGGTTAGTCGCAGAAAGACGTTAGCATTGCTATTAGGCTTTGTCTAAATTCAGGAGTAGCATTCTCGTAAGGACCCGACCTGGTCCACGTAGTCCATGTCCTTCCTTGAACACTGAGACCGGAAGTGAGGAGCTGTGAATTCAGACGATCGAGTCATCTCTGTTGCCTAGCAACCTTAACAGCATTAAAGAAAAAAGTAATATCTAAACGCCAAAACACAAACCCGCTATACAAGCTGGTTTACGAGCATTTTACAAATGTTTCCGTCAGTCATTTTATTTCAAAACAAAAACACAGCCGCTTCAAGCTTTTCAATGTTTCTGTTTGACCCGCAAAGAATCCCGGATACAATCCTAGAAAATTATCTTTTAAGCACCTCTCAAGACAAAAATCACAGAAACAAAACATTTTAAATATAAAAAATATTTCAAATAAATGATTAAAAAAGGTTTAAAAGGACAAAAATAAATAATTGTGATTAATGAATAGATTAATCAAGAGAAAGTGAATAGGAATGGGGGAAATCAGTGGAAAGGAGGAATAAGGAGAGGGTGGTGATGAAAAGCCAGCCTGAGTCAACCACCAGACCCGTCCCTGAACTTCTGGGAAAACAAGGATGCCTTTTGAATTTGAACAGCCTTGCCGCTTCGCTATGATGTCATCAGCCTTAAATGCGTACATGAAAAGATGCAGTCCCCGGATTTGGACACACCCTTAGGTACAGCCATTTATTTTTCTTCTAGGACGGTTTGAACACGGAGAACCGGTCCGACTGAAATGTAACTAATGAGTTTTAAAATTCACAAATAATCTTGATCAAACGGACATTTCTTCAAGCTGGCTCTTTCTACTTATTCCGACTTCCCCGTGATCCAATCATTTCCATCTTTCCTGCTCGTTTTCTTTCTCCCTTTACTTACATTATTATTTTTAATCACAATTTTAATGTTTTTCTCACTTAAAATTATTTTTAAAATTATTTGAAATCTTTTTTATACTTTTTTGTGAAGCGCCTCATGACTTATCTGAGAGGTGCTATATAAAAGATAATTTCCTTCTTTTCATTTCAATTAAAAGAACCTCATTTGTGATACTCTCCCCCCCATCACAGTATGTGTTTGTATGAGAGACTGAGTTGTGACGGAGTACAGAAAGAAAATATAAAATCAGGAGAAACCAAAGCATTCGTGTTCGTGTGAACATCTGACTACAAACGTTCTTCTCTACCAAACAGGCTCCATCACTATGTGAGCTTGTTAGCAGGCAAAGCGAGAAGGAGGGGGTAACTGTAGGAAGAAGGGGTCGATGGAGGGTAACGGAGGCAGCAGCAGAAGGGCAGTGGGTGTAACAGGCCGCCCCGTCCCGTAAATAAGAAAGTGCTGTAATCAGCGGAGCCGCTGTAGCGCGGTGGTCCTAATGCCTCACTCCTGCTAGAAAGTGCTGATTGTGGCCCAGGGCTGACGAAGCTCCCCACCACTCCGGCAGCAGAGCAAACAGCTCCGCAAATAAAGGATTGTGTAACCGAACCAGACGGGAACCAGCAGCAGCAGCAGCAGGTAAAACACCTTCGGACGTGTATAAGGATCAGTTCTGTCCTGGTTTTTACTAAACTGGCTCCCAAGCCATGGCCGAAATCAAACCAAACTCAAGGACAAGACGTGTCGACTCATCCAGTCGAGGTTTAGTGTTGGCTTATGAAAGTCAACGGGAAGACTCGGCCACTCGTCGTTATGCCGCATGACTTGTCTGCAGAGCTGAAGACAAGCTAATAGCTGTTCATGCTAATTTCACACACAGATGGTCTCAAGTGTATTAAAGTGTGCAATCTCAGAAACAAAAAGCACCAAGCTGTGTGCACATGTATGAAGGTAGTACAGGTAAGCACACAGAGCAGCAGACAGGTGAACAGCCTTCCACCTCGGTTATTTACTGCTGTCACAAAAGATCTTTCAGCCCAGCTGATCGGTTTTACAGAAACAGGAGAGGTCAGAGAGGTTTGTCAGCAAGATAAAAGAGATCTGTAAATGTGGGTCAGATGCTACGCTGATACTAATATCCCACATGAGTTAGAACATTACATATTCCCAACTTCCTGACAGAAAAAGGTGTGATAATCCATGGATTTAGAGTTTGTCTGTCAGAAGGACTTAAACAAGCTCCGTCTTCCACACTCCTCCGTTTTTACTTGATTTATGAAAGGATTATTGGAATGAAAACCTTGGATGAGTCCCCAGCACGCCTCTGATGAGAGTGCTGATGCTGGTCAAACATTAAAATACAGAGGAAGAACAATCCTCAGCTCCACGAGGGGTTAATCCAGGAGGAGAAGATCTCAGCTTTTAGAAAAATGTGGAATCCAGGTCAGGGATGAGGTCCTGCCTCAAGAGGAGGAGTTTAAGTATGTGGGGGTTTCCATGAGTGAGGGATAGACGGAGCGATGAGGTCAACAGGTGCTGCATCCACAGCGATGCGGGCGTTGTGCCGGTCCGTGGTGGTGAAGAGAGAGCTGAGCCAGAAGACATGTCCAGGGAGACCTCAGCCTGACTGGTGAATAAGTGGTTAAAACAAAGAGTGAGTGAACTCATGATTACTTTAAAGAGCAAGTCACCCCCAAATCAACTTTTTTTTCTGATAAACTATATAAATGCGTGTCTAATCGTGCTGCAGACATGTGTAGTCAATAGTTTAGCACCTTAGTGCATTTTAGTTAAAATGTTAATTTTCTGCCTCAAACTGTCAGTGTTGTGCCGTCGTCAGGTAAAAACTCTGCTCTGCATTTGAATTTAAATCTGCCATCGCTATTGGCTAAGAGGTACCCTAGAACGTTAGCTGGTACCATATGATGTCACAATGTCGTTGTGAGCCTGTGTGTGTGTGTATTTGTTAGTGGCTCCGCCCTCTCGGTCTGCTAGGCAACAGCATTTGTTGCATTTTTCAAACAGGAAGTGGGAGTGGAGTAATACTCTGGTAGGGGGTGACTTGCTCTTTACTTAGTGTGTGTAAACACTGATTTAATAAGACTTAATCATCAATTATTAAAGACTCTTGTTTTATTGACACTTTTATAAAGTTTGGCTACATCACACCGGAGACTACTTTTCTGCAGGTTTTGCACCAGTGAGTCAGTTTTTGTTGTTTTACTGGTTTCCAGTCTGAGCCTACCCGCTGTTGCTTGTTGTTTTCCCGGGAATTTAAGTCTTTAAACAGATTCATGGAGTTGATTTCCAGGCTGCTGCAGGCCCTTGGCTGCGTATTCAACTTGTGCCATCAGTCTGCAGTGCTTGCATCCTTCACCATCCTGTCATCCATCATTAACGGTAAAGTCCTCACAAACAGTCACACAACCGTCATTTAAGCCGTTTTCACAAACGCGCCGCAGCTCTGAAATGTTCTGGATGCATCTCTGAGGAGACAAAGTTGTAAATGCCATTCAGCGAGGACTTGTGAAGATTATCCAGTCCGTTACATAATGGCAGTTTTAAAAAATCTGTGAATTTAAGTGTGAACACGAGGAGTCTCTGACCAAAGTGACCGGGGGGTTAGTGGTAGGTTTTTAGTAGATTTTCCAGGTAATCTTCTGTGTCGGTGTAGACAGACACTTCCAGCTGCAGCTATCAGGACCCAACGCTCCAGATGTGCTGCACCGTGCGTCGTGATTCCTTTTCGATCAAACTGAGGAGACGCATCGAGGTGTGATTCGTTGTGAAGAGATGCTGGTGCCAACCCACAATGTTGAAAGCGCGAGGAAGTGCTTTGCTGCTCGGCCAGAGGAAGATGTAGCCTTTGATGCGCATCAGAAGCAAACCTGAGAGCTAACTCAGGGAACATCTGATCTGGTCCTCTGAAGCTGTAGTCAACAAGTTTAATACATAACCTGGAAAAATGGTGGAAGGGCTTTAACAGAAGCGTAAAGTCGTGGTTTTGTTAGTTCAGGTTTCTTCAGAGATGCTGGAGTGTGAGGAGGAGACACCACCTGTTGTGTCTCAGTGAACCAAATAATTTCATTTTCTTCTGAATTAATGATGTGAAAGAATTCCTTCAGGTGGAGCCAGGGGGGCTGCCAGAGATTTTGGGCCCCATGACAAAATATCAAGTTGGGCCCCCTGGGGGCTCGTCCATAGCTGGAGCTGGGGTTCCACCCTCCCAGATTCGAAGGGTGAAAAATATAATATATATACTTTATATTAGTGTCTCAGTTTTGCTTAATTATGTAGGTCTACATGCATTCTTACTTATTTACATATCATTTTCACCAGCTGTCTCTCATTAAACAGTGAATTTCCTTCAACAGAATTAGCAAAATCACTGCTGGAAAAAGCAGGAAATGCACATGCTGAAAGGTGTTAATCTCCTTTTCCCTTTTACTCCCTTAAAATGTGTTTATTTATTCTAAAATTGTATTTGATGTTAAAATTCAAATGTGGATATCTAATTAAATTTCCATGTTGTGTCAAAGCTTTACATAACTTCATTTTCAGCTGTCTTTCCTCTTGAAATCAAGTATTTCTGTATGACTGACAAAAATTAAGGATTCACTGCTCACAAGGTGACTTCTGTATTAAGTCTCCACGCCTTCAGACACAAAATGAATAAGCACACAGTTCAAACCGGAGTCAGTTAGGGTTACATAAAATTTTTAAGTTGGACAACTTTGCATGAATACGTATAAAAGTCACTAGAAACCCATTTTTCTCAACAAAAAAACAGCTAAAAATATATTCAGCCTTGATTGTACACAGCAAGATTTATTATTTACAGTGATATAATTAATAATGCTCGATAACGATCAATACTAGATTTCATATTTTATTGTGTTCAGTGTTATATTAAGTTTATTTATTACAATTGTTAATAGCTTTTGTTTCATTTTTACTCTCTGATTAATTATTTGGAAATGACTGATTTTTGGTTTGTGTTCTAAAAGCTACATAAACAAATTACATCTTGTAAAATTTCCCATAATTCAGTCAAATTCAAAACATTTCATTTCAAGGTGTTTAGTAGATGAAGAGGGTTTTTTTCTAGTATGGTGCCTTCAAAAAGGTGCTTCACAGCAATAATCTCACAGTAATTCATGTTACATTAACAGACTAAATAGCAATGCTTCAACCTGCCCAGCATCCAAAACCATCCATACATTTTTACTGATTGATATTTATAATTATCATTATGTGGAAAAACAATGTATTTATCACCAAAATAGCCTTTTTATATTCCTTTGTAATAGTACTGATAGAGAAGAGAGCCTTAAGTGATTCCCACAGACCCCCTTAAATGAGGCTGCTAGCTAAGATGCTACATTGCTCACCTTCTTGAGGTTCATTGGGTTGTGAGGGGACACCTGCTGACATATCATCAGCTGCTGATTCTGGTAGGGACAAGGACAACAACCCATTTACCATAATTAGATGAAACATAGTTCCTCTCACTGTGGATATCAGAGCTAGCTAACAGGTTGAATTTAACCACTCACTAACTAAACCCACCTTTCTTTGAGAAAAACTGTGTGACATACTGACGCCCTCTCTTCTGCCTGTCCTCTTTCTCCTTTCTTTCTTTCCTTTTCTGTGACCCAGACTGTTTTTGCAAACATATCTTTACTGCAGCCTTGACGCACTCTGCTGTCTGACTGCTGCGAGAGCTAGCCGCTTGGCCATGCGCCTGAGGGACACGCCCCTGTTCAGGTCATTGATGACATGCCTTAAGGACACTCCCCTGTTCAGGTCATTGGCCATACGCCTGAGGGACACGCCCCTGTTCAGGTCATTGGCCATACGCCTGAGGGACATGCCCCTGTTCAGGTCATTGGCCATACGCCTGAGGGACACGCCCCTGTTCAGGTCATTGATGACATGCCTTAAGGACACGCCCCTGTTCAGGTCATTAGCCATACACCTGAGGGACATGCTCCTGTTCAGGTCATTGATGACATGCCTTAAGGACACGCCCCTGTTCAAGTCATTGGCCATACGCCTGAGGGACACGCCCCTGTTCAGGTCATTAGCCATACGTCTGAGGAACACGCCCCTTACACTTAGAAAAAGTTTTAATATTTATAAACAAATACGTTTCTGCCCTTTTGAATCAGAGCTGTAGTTGGAGGCCAGAGGAGACGTGGGCAACTAGTAACTAGAATTACTCAACTAGAGTGTGTTTGTTTTGATGTCGTCATGGAAACACGACAGCAGCTGGAAGGAAAAAACGGATCTGTCAGCAGCATAAAAGGATCAAAGCCATTAATGTTGGGCAGCTTTTGTGCACTTTTCATCGTTCAATTCACTGATCCCTCCTTCGGCTCCGTGGAGTTATGCTCCATGAGACCGTCACAGAAACACGGCTGAGACGGCGATGCGTGTTTCTGTGATGGTCAGACACCTCCACAGTCCTCGGTGTAAACACACCACACTGCTGTGTGTTTGCTGTTGTGCTTGTGTGACTTGAATCCATAATGAAGCTGAAGCTTTCAAGTCAACCAGGAAGGAAGAGAGAAGGAGCCATCTGACCAAATAACAGAAGACTTGATTTAAAGCTGAATTGTTTATTTCAGCAACTTTTCCATAAATAAAAATGAAGGCTCATGCATGAAACTTCCTGTGTTTTATTCCAGGTTCGTTTGGAAATCTTTCTTTTGTCCAAATGTAACCTTTACGGGATTATGGTATTTATTTCTGAAAGAGCCAAGTGTCAACCACCTTCAATGCCAGGGTATGCCATGTGACTGACCCTCAGCTTCAAACAAATAAAATATCAGCTCAACTTCTTGAAAACAACGTTTTTTTTAGCCTTTTATGAGCTAGCTAACTCCAGTTAGCTGTGGCGGCCATCTTTGAACAAGTGTTGGAGGCTTAAACCGTGAAGCCTAAAGTGAGACAATCTGGGTTTAGTACCTATGCTCAATTATCAACGAACACACACAGAGAGAGAGAGAGAGAGAGAGAGAGAGAGAGAGAGAGAGAGAGAGAGAGAGAGAGAGAGAGAGAGAGAGAGAGAGAGAGAGAGAGAGAGAGAGAGAGAGAGAGAGAGAGAGAGAGAGAGAGAGAGAGAGAGAGAGAGAGAGAGAGAGAGAGAGAGAGAGAGAGAGAGAAGAGAGTTACTTTAGCGTTTGACTTGTTTTTCACTTCAGTTTGCTTTATTTAAAAGTTTTTCTGGACACTTCTCAGAGGAAGCTAACAAGTTCACATCAGTGCTGTCAGAATGTCATTCAGTCCAGTTCAGTAAACAAGTTAGTGCAGTCAGATCCAATAATATCGTATTTATATGAAAACTTTTAAAAGAACACTCAACGGGTCTGAGAAGTTGGATAAGGATGGAGAGGGAGATAGAGAGAGGACGAGAGAGATGGAGGGCGAGAGAGAGTGAGATGTGATTGACTGTCAGCCACTAGAACACACATTTTATTGCGTAATTCTATAAAATCAGTTACAAATAAAAAAAAAACAGGCCCTTGCCACCGGTAGACCCTCCACCAGAGGGCAGTAGACATGTGTAGGACCAGATCTGGCAGGTGTCTGATGAAGGTACTAATCCTGATCCTCCATTTGGAGGCTTTAAGGCCAGAAGTGCTTTAATGTGGATGAGAGACAATAATCTACGAGGGGTTACAGTGAAATAAAAACGCCTGTCTCACTACCTTTCACTGTACTTTTTTGCAAGGTGTGCATGCTTGCACGTGCACGTTTTGGATGCAAGAAAGCAGTTTAGGCCTTCAAATGAAGTAAACACTCCGAAGGATTAATGAGTAATTGACATGAGCGCAAGCACAGAGAGTTAATGGAGCCAAGTCATCAATCACAGAGATTAGCCGGAGGCTCTGCCCAAGCCATTGTTGCTAATCTTCCCATTTCCCAACGCACGGCTGCTCACAGTTCCTACCCTAAATCTGAATAAATGACCGAGACCACCTGCACACACACACACACACACACACACACACGCACACGCACGTACACACACAAACACACACACACGCACGCACGCCTCTGCAGGACAAAACAATGAGCAGAAGGTAGGAAACAGATAAATCTCAACATGTAACACTTTATTTTTATTTATCTCAGAGCATTTCAGTCCTCTCACATTCAAATAATCCCCTCTGCAACATTTCTTGGATAAACATGTCCCATTTTTACCAACTACTTCTGAAACAATCTTAATCAGACTAGGTAAGTTGTCAGTTATGTAACCTTTCAGTCCTGCAAAACACAACTGTATTTTTATATCGGCTCTGTCTGGACGTTAGCTGGAAAACTTTCTCTTTCAGTCCTGAACACATTACTGAGCGGTTAAAATCTCCGTTTCTGGGCTTCAACGTCAGAAAATAGCTGAGTGAACTCGGCGCTGAGTGCGACGAGTGTTTAGTTTGTCCGAGACAGCGGAGCTGCACACCGGCAGCAGGCGCTGGAAAAAACACAAAGGAGGGGGAGCGTCGGCTCCACGCTGACGCTGCAAAGCATCATGGGGGTTGAAGTCTTTGCGGCAAAATAGGCCAGCGGGCCAGTTTTAATATATTTTTGATATTTATCTCGCGGGCCACATAAAAATGCTCCGCGAGTCTGAATTATACAAACGAGATCAAATCAGAGAAACTGTTCCAAATTGGGTTTAACTCCTAATGCGAGGACTCGACCGGACTGCGCCAACTTCCGGTTTCATGTAGAAAGTCAAAACAAAACAAAATGGAGCTCTGAGTTTACTGTAACTTTTGAGAGCTAATGGCTTAACAACTTTTATGAGCGTTGATTATCTTTTGCTGGGCCGCGGTGGAATAGCCCAGCAGAGGTTCGCTTAAGGCATCTTTCTTCTTTGTTCTGCCACACACGAGGTCTGAACTTCTGGTTTTATAAACTTTCTTGGTTACACCCACATGTTTTTCACTCATTAACCACTGGATGGCACTGTGGCTCTTTCAAATAAACTACCTTTCAACAATGAAAAGTTCAAATCACAATTTACCAAACTTATTCCAGATGAGGCCTCAAAGTATCACGTTAAGTCTTAAAACTTGACAGTTTTACCATTAGCATGAATTTTAACTAAAGAAACACAAAATCACAGAGGTTTAACATAAAATAAAACACAAAAAAAACAGTTTAACTTAGAGCATCTTGATTTGTATTTTAGGGGGAAACAACCTAAACACCTTCTTTGATTGTAGATAAACAGGAATGCAAGGTTTATAAAGACTAAATCCTGGAACCTTCCAGAATGACCCTTGAGAAGTTTTACGAGCACCCGGCCTTGGGGAGAGTCAGTTCTTGGCAGGTTGAGGTAAGTCAGACCAAGTCCTGATAATGTCCGGCTTCTCGATTGCTTAAGGAGGGAAAAACAAGTCACTTGGTAAAATTTACGTTCCTGGGAGAAAATGTAGGAGTTAGCCAGATGTTCGAAAATGGTATCTTGGAATTTATATGATTGTAGGCCAGTTTCAAATTACCCCTTTTTTCTGCTAAGTGTGAAAGAAAGCTTTGTGTGAAAATGTTCTTCTCCGTGTGAATCCAAACAAAGTTAATCTGAGGAAATAAAATGTGGATTTCCGCTACAGGGCCTATTGGGTCACACTGGGCCTAAATAAAAGATCTCGGAGATCGAACCAAAGCATCGCTTCGGTTTAAATCCTCATGAGCAATACCGTGCAAGGATGCCAGCAGGAAAGAAAGTTCCTCCACCAAACCAGAACTGGGTCAGAAAGGGCAGCCTCCTGCATAAGCCTGTAGCAGCATAACTAAAGGGATGGGCCAGGATTACATTTGTCCCCCAGAACAGCTATATTGTGATGTCTAGAGGTAATAAATGCACGGACTAAGGTTTCGGTCAGGATGTTCCTCATAAAAAACAAAAAGTTTGGAAAATAGGGCAATATAAATTTCACAGCAGGGCTTAAAGTTTAAAAAGTTGAGAGGAAAAAAATTCCAATTGGTCCAGCAAGACGACACAAGCCCCCGATACATTTAGGTTTTATTCTCTACCTTTTTCCAGATAAACCTTCGTCCACCAGGACCTGGGCCAACCCTAAACGTGGCTCCTGTGGTTTGGGTCACTAAATATGGCTTCACTCTAGAGCCCGAATGAGGAATTCACTCCTAACAAGATGTTTCTGGATACTGAGGTAGGAACACAACTCTCCAGCTGCTTCCTTAAACCGTAACAGGGAGGACATGTGCAGCTGACCTCTGATCTGTTCTTATGATCAACAAGGACACTCCGGATACATCGACTCCCTACACCTTCCCTTACACCCCCCCAACCCCCCACCCACCCCATTAATTACACAGACCTCCTATAGACTCTCCTCTCCTCCACTCTGAACTGAAAACCACATCTCTCAGCAGCTCTTATTTATGACGCCTCCTCCAGGATAAAAACCATCTCCGGTGATATTTACTTCAATAAAAATCAGCAGGAAAGACAAAACGCTGGCTTTGCTCTGTTTTGTAATGTTTTTATTCTGTTTGGATGACAATATTCCACTGTGTCTGCAGGAAGAGGTGCACTGAACCAGCATTAATGGGATGGCTTAGAAAAATTAATTGGCACTAAACTTTGAGCGTCATTACCAGACATGGATAGGTTCTCCAACATGGCTGCCAGAGCCTGCTTTTAGTTTGATTTCCATGAGAAAATAAAACGTCTGTGTTATCATGCTGAACTGTACAACAGCCAGTAGATCCCGTCTCTCTGCTCTCCAAGAACCAATTAGGACGCTCTCAGGTGGACTGAAGCGCTACGCCTGGAGCCGCTGGGAAAGGCCCTGAAAAATAAACGGGATGGCTGGGAATAATTATCTCTGCTGCCGTTAGGTAACAAAGAACCAATTTGCTTACAACAGTTGTACAGAAATCATCTGAGAGATGGGGGATGGTGCTGAAAGTGGAGCAGGGATGCAGATGAGGCTAAATGCTGGGATCAAATTACATGCCTCGTTTCTTAATCTTTAACGTCAAACCAGAAAATAAACTCTGCTGCCTTTTATCAGATAACGCCTGATGTTAGAAGGAACATTTTACACCAACATGATTATAAAACCCACTCGTCTGCCACTCTGTTAGTTACAACCCACCAGTAGTGGGCCGGATCCTATTTCACCCTCAGAACCACCTTTATCATCGGTCTCATTGATGCAACAGGGTGAACGTTCCTCAGAGGTTCTGCTTCATCCATGATGAAATCCTCCCATTCCACCACATCCCAGTGGTTCTGGACATCTCCCCCCACCACCACTGGACCACACGGCTGGGCGATATACCGAAGATTTATCATTACTGAAAGTTCTGACTCCAACAGATATCTTTTTTCCCATGTCAATAAATTTGATAATAAAAAAGTGAAAAGAAGAAGAAGAAGAAGAAGAATTTAGAAAATTATTAAAAATATATTTAAAATGAGCAACAAATAGACAATTGTGATTAAAAATGTAAAGAAAGAGAGAGAGTGAACAGGAAAGAGGGAAACCAGTGGATCCTGAGGAAGGTGGAATAGGTGGGGAGAGCAGAATAAAGAGAGAGAGGTGAAGAAGGTCATACAAAAGCCAGCTTGAACAAGTGAGTCTTCAGCTGCTTTTTAAAGGAGACCACTGAGTCCACTGATCTCAGGCTCAGGGGGAGAGAGGTCCAGAGTCTGGGGGCCACAGCAGCAGATGATCTGTCACCTTTGACCTTTAGCCTGGTGCTGCACAACCAGTAGGCTCACCTGGATGCCTAGTAGCATCGAGTCGCTACTTGTGCCATGCAATAGAACAGCTGTACCTAATAAAGTGGTCAGGAGGAGCTT
Organism: Nothobranchius furzeri; assembly: GCF_043380555.1. Taxonomy (NCBI): domain Eukaryota; kingdom Metazoa; phylum Chordata; class Actinopteri; order Cyprinodontiformes; family Nothobranchiidae; genus Nothobranchius; species Nothobranchius furzeri. The sequence goes on along the minus strand of NC_091746.1, from coordinate 74,641,353 downwards.
TCTCCAGCTCTCGGTTTGTACATTAAATGGGAAGAAATGACCACAAACATTTTGAAAAGGCGACAAGTGAAGATAAACAGACAGGAAGGGTTAAATGTCACATCCCTCCTCCAGAGGGAGTAAAAAAGAAACGAGGCTGGATGCATTTTTGTCTCCAAAACACTAAAGAAGAAGAGGAAGTGGTTCCGTGCTGAAGGACACATGCAGTCCTCACATCCGTGGCTGAAGATGAACACGTACCAGGGTTCAAACGAGTGACAGTCAGTAGGCGTTGTGTTTTCTAACCACCTCGTCGCCCACAAATGTACCAGCAGCCTGTCAATCCGAGGGCTTCACTCGTCTGCCCTCGTTTCCTTAAAAGACACTTCTGCGGGCGAAGAGCCATGAATAATGGAAACCGGCAGCTTCGGCACCCTGACCGCCGCTGCTGGATGTCTGGATCACGTACGCGGCTGGCTCATTACGCACCATTAAACTGAGAGTAGGCGGAGTATTTATGTCTGTGTGCGTTTTTCTGTCTGAGTGCATGTTTATCTTTGTTTTCAGGTGAGTTTATTCTGTGTGTGCGTGGGAGGACCAGAGGACTGTGGAGGCATGAAGGTGTCCACATTGTTACATGGGTAAGAACCTTTTACTGCCTGCAGAGCAGCGTGGCATCAAAGAGTCGATAGTCCTCTTCAGCAGGACTTGTGCTGCTTTTTGCTGCAGGAAGAACGGAAAACAAATGTCCAGGACTGAAACTTACGCTCAGGCTCGGGGGGGGGGGGGCGCTGCCGGGTCAGAACCATATGAACTCATCTGGTCGTTTCTAAGCAGCACTTTAATGATGATGTTTATTTGACATGGACACAGCAATTACACTAGACGACCAGATGCATTGTTTAGTGTGTTAGCACACGTGCTAATTTGCATCACTTGTCCATTGAACCTTTCTAAAAAGTAGAGTACATTTAAATAAAATACAAAGAGATCAACAATAAATCAAACAGAAAACAGATTAAAATTGCAAACAATTTTCAATAAAAAATAATAAAACAAGGCAATTTGAGCAGCAATGTAAGACTTTAAAACTATTCATGTAGACATTGTTGTTTAGACTTTAACCATTTTTTGAGTTCTTTGTTAAAAACTTTACTGTCCATGTCTAGTTTTAGGTCAGCAGGTAGAGAGTTCCAACGTTTGGCCCCCTTTACAGAAAGAGCAGACTGACCAGAAGAAGTCTTGCACCGCGGGACGAGACCATCGCCGCAGGCGGGGGCTCGAGAGATCGTTCTATGAGAGCTCTGACGTCTGACGGCCACAGTAGAGAACAGTTTAGACAAGTTATCATTTAGACAACTGAAAAAGAATCTTAGAGTGCAAAAATGAATACAATTTTCAAAAGTGAGAAGATTATGTTTCCTTAAAATGCGGCAATGATGCCATTTCAATGGTTTCTGGTCCATAATTTTTATTTTAGTCAAATTCTGGTAATCCTAACCCTAACCCTCACCCTCACTCATGGACTCACATTGGCTAAATGTTTTAAACCGTTTACCAATAAAGGGTAGAATAATCAATACTGGCAAGTGTAGCTTAAAAATAAAAGTTATGCCGCGACTGGGAGGCGGACCTGCACCAGACAGCTGAAACGACTACACCACTGAATCTGACACACACGTGCCTTGCCATCACGGGTGTCGTTGTAGACGGGACGGATTGATTTTACGGCGGAGTTCCAGAAAAATGAATTTCAGAAGTCATGTGTCAGAATATCTAGGTTTCAGCAGAGAAACCAGACTAGCTTCAGCGGGAGGAGAAATGTCTGGTAGTGGGTTACTTTCTCCCATTTGCAGGACAGAGCTGCACATCGAGCAAATCGCAGTTGAGACAGGAAAACGCGTGAATGCAGCCAGAAAAAGAGTTTGGGGGTATTTTTATGAGGACATGACAAAACCACATGGTACTAAGTTCTAAAAGTAGATTTTTCATGATATAGAACCTTTACGAAAACTGTATGGTATGAGTCTGACAACTGGCCCGACTCCGCCCCTTTCTGCGTGCTGCAGCCAGGTCCTCCTCCCTCTTTTAACACCTTCAACTGGCAGTGTGCATTTCCTGACAACAGGGGGCAGTATACACTTTTCAGGGTAGTTTTATATCATATCGCAGTGATTGTCGCTGTTTTAAAAAAAACATTACGGTAAATGTTACCCGTAGAGCAGAAAGCATGTGACCTCGGCGTGGTTCTTCAGTTCATTCCATCAAAAGAAAGCAATGCTAACCATATCCTTGAGCTCTTGCAAATAATAGTGATAGTCAAATATTTTAATGAATACAAATTTAATTTAAACAGAGATATATTTTAAAAAACACCATAGTCAGATTCTTCTCCCTAGAATTATTTTGTAGGATCTAAGATTAAAAAGCTGCTTGTATGAATGATGTATGATCCACTGTTGAACAAGTGTTTTGTCTGAACTACTCTTAGCTGCGTTTCACCAACATATTTAAAGAGCAAGTCACCCCCAAATCAACTTTTTTTCCTGATAAACTATATAAGTGCGTGTCTAATCGTGCTGCAGACACGTGTTGTCAACAGTTTAGCACTTTAGTGCATTTTAGTTAAAATTTTAATTTTCTGCCTAAAACTGTCAGTGTTGTGCCGTTGTCAGGTAAAAACTCTGCACTGCATTTGAATTTAAAACTGCCATCGCTATTGGCTAAGAGGTATGCTAGAACGTTAGCTGGTACCATATGATGTCACAATGTCGTTGTGAGCCTGTGTGTGTGTGTGTGTGTGTGTGTGTGTGTGTGTGTGTGTGTGTGTGTGTGTATTTGTTGGTAGCTCCGCCCTCTCGGTCTGCTAGGCAACAGTATTTGTTGCATTTTTCAAACAGTAAGTGGGAGTGGAGTCATACTGTGGTAGGGGGTGACTTGCTCTTTAACATTTCTCACAAGCTGTATCCTGTATCAGGACTCCTGTGTTTAATAATGCAGCAGAGAAAGATGCACATAATGGGTGTCTAGGTGCACAAAAAGGTAAAGCTGCTTTTTCAAAGGGCATAAGACACAGATGCCCATCACACTAGACAAATATGTCACATGACAGCGAAGAGCACATGGACTTCTCTGCTGTGTTTGATTCATTCTGGTTTTATTTTCAGCAGCAATGAGGAGCGAAGAGATGGAGGATGCAAATGAAGAGCTCAGTGGGCAGAAATGGAGCGGCTTGACCCCCCCCCAAAAAAAGCCACGAGTGTGTTTACTACAGAAAAACCAACTCGGTACTCGGAGAACTTACGGCTGCATTCCTCGTGTTCAGGAAGTGAGCTGGAGGAGAGCTTCTGCACCGAACCAAGAGTCAATCGTAAAAGGACGCTAGAAGTTTAGTTTTCCTAAAGGCTCACTGATTTTATGTCTTAAATAACACCTCTGTAACGTATCGGTTAATCAACCATGTCGTAAGTGAATCAATAGTAAAAAAGTTGCTTTATTATTTCTCCAGTTTCCCCCCTAGCAAAACAAACCCCAGGGTGTGTGACAGCGAACGATGTTCAGACACAAACAACTAGATGAATACTAGTTCTGAACCGAAGCAGCAGAAAGTCAGAGCGATGGTGAGCGGCGACTGCAACTCCTAAAGTAAACCTGCTTTATGAGCCTCTTGTTGCCCACGCGCGAGCCAAACGACCAGAATAAAAGCCATTCAGAGCTTTTATTCAATCCAACTTCATGAAGATACTGACCGCTTTTACGGCCTTGGTAGCACGCTGAGCGGGCAGCCAGAAAGCGACAGTCAGCACCCATAAATAAGCAGCTCTCAGGGCCGAGGGGGAGTGGATGTCACGCAGGTCCACCGAGGATATTTAGGGATCTCAGCCAATCCAAACGTACGGCTAAGTGGGGCAGGTGGTCATGAATAATGCTGCTAACCGATGCGTCTCTCAGCAGTTCACACACGTTTTCCACTGGCGTTCATCAGCAGCCCCCCCCCCCCCCCCCCCCCCCCATCTGCTGGGCCACAGCTGACTCGACTCTAAAAACACAAAAACCACTCGGCTCCAACGGCGTGTCCGACTGGACGTCCCAGCATGTCAGCACGTGGGTGAAACTGCCCCCCAGCGTGCACAGCTTCACGGCCGATTCAAGTTTGTATGATGCCAAACAAACGAGAGCCAGGGTTGGAGGATGGTTTTGCATTCTCACAAAAAGGAATCTTAAATCTGTGCCACCAATGAAGGAGATCTTCTCTTCCAACGTTCCGTTTCTCTGAGGTTTTTTATCTGATCTGTGGTTTTTCAGTAGCATGGCTAAGCTAGGGGAACGATCTCATGCCCGCCGTCTATTTTCGGAGCACTCTGCTGCTCCGAGAGTTTCCAGAAAAGAGAAGATAAATAAACGGAGTGTGTGAGTTTTCCAGAAAACCACCGGTGTGCTTTTAGGATAATCAGTGGTGAGGACGGTGCAGGTAGAACCCCTTCTCTGAGCTCCGAGCCGTTAGTTTTTGTGTTTCAGATCAAAATGATCCCAAAGGAACTCATTCTGCCTGTTTTACGCTCAACTCTGTCGTACGAGCAAGTTCAAGAACATTCTGCTGCCTCGTGGTGAGAAGGTTGCAGGTTTGAATCCCGGCTGGGGCCTGGAGTTAGCATGCTAAGCCCGGTTCTCTTGAACAGTCATCCCAATTTTGGACCCAAATGTCCCGTTCCAACAACCCTACAGGAGAAATGATCACAGCACAGGCTAACGTCTCAGTCATGAAGGAAGGAAGTGACACGTTCAAACAGATTCCACTCTCCGCCGGCTGCGGGGGGTGGGGGTAACTTTTCTCCTTTCATAAAAACTGAAGAGGGATGTGGTTATCGTTTACGATCTGTGAGCCCACCAAGCCAACGCTGCAGCGCTCCACACCTTTACCTGTAGGTTCACAGATTTGGCTCACTATTTGGCGGGAAACTGTTATTGTCCCTCTCCTACTGTCGATTACTGCAGAATAAACACTTACTAATAAATTATAGTGTTTATAGATTAAATAATAGTATATCTATAAACTGTTTATTAGCTGTTTATAAGGTGAGCCCTATTATAAAGTGGTATCATGATGACTGAAAATCAGCTGGGTTATGACTATAACTGGTGTGTAATGGCCTAAAAACTCTCAACTGCATTATTATTATTATTATTATTATTGTTGTTGTTATTGATATTGTTATTATTATTATTATTATTGTACCAACAGCTAGCCTTTGGCTACCACCTGAGTTTTCTCCGAAGAGTGGCTGGGCTCTCCCTTAGAGATAGGGTGAGAAGCTCGGCCATCCGGGAGGGGCTCGGAGTAGACCCGCTGCTCCTCCACATCGAGAGGAGCCAGTTGAGGTGGCTCGGGCATCTGGTCAGGATGCCTCCTAGACGCCTCCCTGGTGAGGTTTTCCGGGCACATCCAACCGGGAGGAGACCTAAAGGTAGACCCAGGACACGGTGGAGGGACTATGTCTCTCACCTGGCCAGGGAACACCTTGGGATTCCCCCGGAGGAGCTGGCCCAAGTGGCTGGGGAGAGGGAAGTCTGGGCCTCCCTGCTTAGGCTGCTGCCCCCGCGACCCGACCCCGGATAAGTGGATGGAATATTATTAATATTATTTCCACTAATTAATATAATTCAAATAAAAAGGTCCGTTTTGTTCTATTGCAGCAATCCAGTTTAAATTGTAAGAACCATCACCGACTGAAGATGCATCATGTTTAACCAACAGGATGAAGGAGTACATCTCCAGTGGTTAAGCTCACAGCTGGAGTCCAGCGTCTGCCTGCAGACGGTCCTTCTAGAACACGTCGTTAGACTTCTGATTAGCATCAGAGACCTGCTCTGGATCCGAGTTTAGTGCTGCTGAGCGTCAGAGGACTGCTGCTCAGAAACGGTCCACCAGCTCCGTGTCCTTTGGCTCGTGTTCATGTGTGACACACCTCAGCACCGCAGAGTCATCAGCGAGCTGCTGCAGGAGGCATGACTCGGAGAGTCTGAGGTGTAAGGAGCGAGCATGAATGGAGCAAGCCAGTCCCCCTGAGGTGATTCTGTGTTACTAACCACCACATCATAGAGGAAGCTCTCCAGTCACAAATACTGAGACCAATCTGACTTACAGCCGGTAACTAAGGAGACCGCGAACAGCCTGACACCCAACCGCAGCAGCTTGTCACTCAGCAGCAGAAATTGGACGGTGCTGAAGGCAGAGGAGGAAGTAAGAATAATAAACATGATCCTCACAGAGCCTCCGCTGTCATCCAGGTGAGAGCAGAGAGGTGACAGCATCTTCTACCCTCGCATCAGGCTGGAATGAAAACTCAAGAGGTTGAGAGCATGTTTTACGTGTGGCCCAAGGTGAGTCAGAACCAGTTCCTCCACAACTTTAGTGGCCGACTGACGTAACGCTGCTGGAGACCAGTTAGTGAAACTAAGTTCTAATCCACAGATGTCAGTATTAGTGTTTTATCTTCCATGCAGGGTATCTGCAGGTTGAAGGGAGCCAAATGTAAGACTTTTAAGACCTTTTTGACCAAATTTAAGCTTCTTTTTAATTAAATTTAAGCTATAATCTCCAGCTACTGCCTGGAACCGGTGCTAACCACGTAGCGAACGTGGGATTAGCCATCCAGTTACCATTAAACTTGCACTTCCCCATGGCGCAAGCTCCCACTAGCTTAACCGGCTAATGTGCTCATCTAAAAATAGCCCCCTTTCACAACCAGCTGAATGTGTACGGTTCCACTTACGACAACATCGTACACAAAAAATGCTGAACACTAGAAATTAATGAAAATTTAATAGAAATAAAAGAATCTCGTTAATTGGGTCTTTGGTCATTTTGGAAACTGTGTTTAAGGATTATTTGTCATTTTTATGGATTTTTAAGACCTTAAATTTGGAAAAGCTAATTTGAGACTTTCTAAGGACCTGCAGATACCCTGTCCATGTGACTCGTAACGACGGTAAAAAGCAGCTGATAGATGAATAAATAAACGTAGGAGGTCGTGTGAGCATCAGTATGTCAACAATGAAGGATGTGGACGTTCATCAGGACGACCGCTGCCTGGAGGAGCCTAACCCTGGACCGGGGCGATCCCAGATCCCGAGCTCAGGACTCCAGCGACGCCGCAGACCGCCCAGACACTGGTTTAGAGTTCAGAAACAAACCATTTAAACGTGAACCCAGTAAAACAAAGAGTTAACACTAAACCACAGAGCATTAGTGGTTCTTCTGTCTAATCTGTGGTTTCAGAGCTGGTGTACATGCAGCTCCTGCGTTCGGGTCATTCAGTGTCTGATGCTGTTTGATACGGACCCTTACAACCTGGTGGCACTGCCCAGTGAAGGCAGGATGCTGGTGAATGTTCTCAGTCATTCAGGTCTTTAACCCGTTTGGATCGGGAAGCCTCCCGACGACCACGTCCCCTCATAATCCCGCGGTGCTGCCTGGTTCTGCGAGCAGCCATCCTCCCACACAACTCGACTGTTTTTCATGCTTTCAGTGTTCAGCTGTGCAGAAAATTAACTCCAGGAGCTGCAGCAAAACCACACGAGGCAGTTTACAGCAAACACAATCTCACATCTCCTCCGTCGTTTCATCCTCCAGCATTCATCTGCATCCGCGGCTGTCGCTGCCGTTTCCAGGTCTTCTTCACCCATCACAGCGCCGGCTAAATAACAGCCACTCTCCAAATGTCAACGCCTTTTCTCAGAGAAGCGTGCAAATCATTTCACATCAGCAGGAGTTTAAACGGTTCATTATTCACCAAATAAGGCCAAGATGGAAGGTTAAATGAACTGATTAAAAATGTGTTTTTATGGCTTTAGCTGCCTTGTGCAGTCTAGTTCCTGACTTGTAGCTAAAGAGGCTAGAAGTACCGTCGTGTGTGTGAGAGACAGCGGATTCATCTAACCAACAAGTTTAATCAGATCTGACCGACAGGAACAGACGTCACATTCAACAAGGTGAATTATCAGAATCGGCACAGAAAGTGATGTTGGGTCGGGCTTCACTGGCAGGGGACACACGCATGCACACATGCGCACACACACACATACAAGCACGCACACACACACAAGCACGCACGCACGCGTGCACACACGCAAGCACACACAGGCACACGCCGCACACACACACGCTCGCATGCACCCACACACACACACACACACACACAAGCACGCACGCGTGCGTGCACACACATGCAAGCACACACGCGCGCACACACACACACACACGCACATGTGCACGCGCACACACACGCACACAAGCATGCACACGCCGCACACACACACGCATGCACACACACACACACACATGCACGCACACACACACGTGCACGCACACACACACACACACACGTGCACGCACACACACATACACTTGCAGCACCAACTGGGTGTTTCATGGCGCTGTCAGCTGTCTCTGAGCACCTTCCCTCCTCCATAAACACTCCTGGCAGCGGCTGCTCTAAAACGACGTGGGAGGACAGGAGATGTCGAACCAGATGGGTTCTGGCGCCGGCCGAAAAAACCCAGAGTCTGACAGTAATGGGCCTGAAGAAAAACAGGAAGGGACAAGCCCATCTGGGGCTAATATCGCACAACTAGCCTGCAGCTAAACAGATCTATCAGAGGATAATAAAGAGCCTCCAGGTGTGGATAGGGGGGGGGGGGGGGGGGGGCAGCCAAAGTTCGGATCGGACTAACTGGAAACTTTCAGGGTTTGTTCACACAATTTGTTCACACAAACAGCTAAAACACGGATTATTAGATTCATTTAGGAATTCCTGCTCAACATAAATGCAGCACATCAAAGAGAGCCGCTTAATCTGATTGTTACAAAGAAACCATTTACTGAGGTCTGGATTTGGTCAAAAAAAAACTGGATTACAAAATCAAAAAGCACTTTTACCCCCCCCCCCCCCCCCCCCCCCCCCCCCCACCCCCCGCAGGTTATAACTGACATCATGTGACGCACACCTCTATTTTCCCCACTCTCATACAGAAAAACCCTTTTCTCTGTAAACACTGGTGGGTTAAGTCCTCGGGCTTCGGGATTTTTAGAAGCTTGTCGATAAATGGAAACAATAAAATGTTTGAGCTTTTTTATTCTGAGAGGTGATAAAATCTATTTGAGTCTTTGCCTCTGAGGTGCAGCAAATGCAACATGACTCAAGGTCCTTCACTCATAGTTTTAATACATCAGCAGTGGTCTCTAGGAGGAATGAAGGCCTTGTAAGTTGTACTCTAAGGAAAAAAAAGCTCCGGTGCCCTGTTTCAGCTCAGAGAAGTCAGCTGGAGGTAGGGCTAGGCAATAAATCGAAAATGTATCGTTATCGAAATTCCCGACTTTTATCGTGATAATTTTTCCCACATATATAGATTAGATAATTACAGGTGATCCCTCGTTTATCGCGGTAGATGCGTTCCAGACCTGGCCGCGATAGGTGAAAATCCGCGAAGTAGGGACAACATATTTACAGTATTCAGACTTTAAAAACCCTCCCTTTACATAGTACTGTATTTTTACTTGTTCTTTTAATAGTTTTATTACAAAAAATGCATTTTAAGATGAAATTGATGAAAAAAAACAGGAATTTCTTAATATTTCGCATAGAAAAATACCGCGAATCTGTGAAAAATGCTGTGAATCGGCGAATTTCCCTTGAATAAGGCTCCAAAGAAAAAATCTGCGAAGTCGTGAATCCGCGATAAACGAACCGCGAAGTAGCGAGGGATCACTGTAACTCATTCAGTGCCATTGATGACTAAAGTCATCATTTTAAATCCAACGTTCAATGCCAATGACGACTAAAGTTGTCATTGGCATTTATCTACCGTTTGAGCATCGGAACGAGCCCCCGCACCGTGAGAACAAACATCTCAGCCCTGAAGTCGATCTTCATCCGCATACGTCACATGCCACGTGATCAGGAAGCAGAACATTCCTGTAAAAAAAGTGAGGCGTGAACCGGAAAAGCTTCTGCCGATCACAATTCGGCAACGGATTATGAAAGAATGGATAAAGCTTGGTTTATGCTTGACACATTTACTTTCCGCTTGGTGATGCGGCTCGCGGATGGAACGCGCTTCACAACTCGCAGCGTTTATGGTTCATGTGGCTCGTCTCTGCGGTGAGCCAATATTCTCCCAAACTGTAGGGGGCAGCATGGAGCTCTACGGCATGCATCCAACACTACACCATAGTAGAAGTAAAAATTACTGTTTACAACATGGCATTCCAGCATTTTTAACAGCGTCCTCGTCTTTTCCGACAGTGCGAGCTATTTCTCTCCAAGAATTATTAACAACATGTTGATCACGGTGATCTCTGAGAGCTGAATCATACAAATGTCTGTATTTACAAACCTCTGCCGTACTAGTTCTTGCCGGTCCGCCATGTTTTTCCGCGTCCGTCCATCCGCATGGTTAGAAATTTTCCGAGGTGCGCGTTGCGGAAATTCTGGGCCGTGCGGAGGTGCGGCGGAGGGGCTTGGTTGTTAAAATGACGCAAAATGACGCAACTTTTCCGCGCGGAGCCGCACGGACCTCGCGGACGCGTCAAGCATAAACCAACCTTTACGCTCAAAATATGCAGATTCTTCCTGACGGGGCGGATCTACAAAATTATTTATGGGGTGGCAGAAGAGGGGCAAACATTTTTCTAGGGTGGCAATAAATATATTTATACACACACATATTTATATATATATATATATACACACACACACACACACACACACACACACACACACACACACACACACACACACACACACACACACACGTTTTCCTTTTTCTTTTCCCAGGATTTACATATTCATTTGTTTTGGGTCTTCATTTAATAAGCTTAAAGGCCCATCACGAAAATAAAACACATAATAAAATTATGTCCTTCCTACAACAGCTGAATGTGGCAGTTTCCATGTTGCTCAGCAAAACAATTTACACATTCATCAAGGTCCAAAGATTTTGCCCTTTTTGATTCAATGCTGAGTACAGCCTAGCTTCATAGTCTTTTCTCTGTCAAAGGAGACTGCAAATAGGTCTTTATGAGCCAGAGAGTTGAAAAACTTTGATTTTTCTTGAATTTATAGCTGCCAGCTGGGGTGACAGCAGGGGTAGCAAGGCTTTCTTTTAGGGTGGCAACTGCCACCCTATGCCACCCTTATAGATCCGCCCCTGCTTCCTGATGTAAGAGGTGAGTCTCCTCTTTGTTTTGGTTGTTTCGGCATCGACATCATCCTAGCGCGCAACGTTCTGTGACTCTAAAAACACTGTAAAAACGGTGAGAAATGCTGGCAGTGAATGAGTTAAAAAAATGAACAGAAGTGTAGGTTGGCAACATTTGCGTCCCTTCAAGAAGCTATAACCTTGAGTGACGTAAAAATATCACTAAGCATAACGTGTGATAGCCCCATCTAGTGGACAGCTTTTGTGTCTGCGCATACCTGTAGTTATCGTCCATTTATCGTTATTGTCATAATCAGAGGCAATAAGACGCCGCGTTCTCAAGCACAAACAGCTTTTATTCTCTTGCAGCAACAGCAACATGTCCACATCAATTTTCCAGAGAGAAAGAACATTTCTACACCCGTAGAAACACTAGCGACCTCTAGTGGCTCCCCCTATGGTAGCCTTACTAGGACACATAAACAGGTTTCACAACAGTTATCGAGCAGATAATATCGTGATATTGATTTTAGGCCACATCGCCCAGCCCTAGCTGGAGGAGAAAGCAGCTTCAGATGACAGGGTTTGGAGTCTTATTTCCTGATATTTGGACATCTCTCCTCTGATTGGCTAACAGCAACACAACTCTACCACTGACTCTGCTCTGCAACGTTGATGTTTTATCTCCACAAATAACACAATCCTGGAGGAGTTTTGCTGTGTGGTGAAGTTGCTAATGCTAATGTTAGCTTCTACTAGCTGAGATGTTCTCTGCTCTTTCCTGGAAGCAAAACTAACAGCAGCCTTCCCCATTGTGAGTCAAGATGGGTGAGTGCATGAATGATAGTGACGTAGATCTGTCAGGCTTTTCTATCCTAGAGTTTCACCGTCTGGTTTCTATCAGAAGCTAATGCAGGAGACAGGTGTAGGAGACTATTTTCATGTTGTGCCTGCATGAAACACTCAGCAGTGTTTTCCCCTACAGAGGCACACTGCGCCACAGCTGAAGTTCCAGCGCCATGCCTATGAGATTCACTTCCCCCGCAGACACATGGAAGGGAAGCGCTTCGAGCGTAACCCACTCCCCCCGCTTTCACGGACGACGCACGGCAGCGAAACGGTCTACACCACGGCTAGGGACATTTCTAGGGGAAACACTACTCAGAGTGACCCATTAAAATCAGAAATAATCATTAAAAATGGTTTTTCGGTGGAACTGACCCTCGCAGCTTACTGATGTCACATTTAGACATTTGTTATTATTATATTGATTATTTTGCACGTTTCTGCAGCGAGTAAAACTCTTCTCTACAAGTTCTCTCTCCTTGACTTTTGTTTTTGAAAGAACAAATGATGTATTACAGCAGCAAGCATACTCTAGCGTAAGCCATTTTTTATTTGTCGTCCTATTTTTAGTTAAATATAATCTTTGAAAACCTTTTGTCAACTGATGATTTAGTCAGAGGCCAGGGCTGCTATTATAAACACTCCTTTAATTGTATCAACTAAAGAAAAATGATTTTTAAGACTCAAAATACCCACAGCATGAACTAATACGAACACAAATATCAGAGTGGTGAGCTTCATTGAAAATATCCTTAATGGTTGCATTAAATCCTCCTCATTACAAGACAATTAATGTCCTTTGTGAATCTAAATGCAGCAACTTTAGATTCTTACATTTGTATTCATTAGTGGTTTGTGGGAATTCAGTATGAAACATGTAGGATTAATGTTCTTAATACACATTTTATTGTCAGACTTGAGGTTTAGAGACTATTAGTCCGTGAGGCAGACACCTTGTCTACTTTTAAGAATAGGCTTAAAACATTTTTATTTGATAGGGCCTATGGTTAAAATCTGATGTTAGCCTAAATCAGGACAAGTGGGGGAGTAGAGGGAGGTGGAGTGTACAGTCGGTAAAGACGGCTCTCCCTTACCCTGCCTCCAACATGCCTCCATCTAAATAGGATAGATTATCCAGAGTTATCTCTGTAGTTATGCTGCTATAGGCTTAGACTGCTGGAGGACACACTGACCACTTTCCACACTCTACTGCTTTCTTCTACTATCTGCTCTTTAACTGTATTATTTCCTGCTATTTCAGCTGTTAACTTTATTTTCTCTCTAAGTGTTTTTCTCCCCAGAAGAAGCTACAACGATGTTCTGCTGAGCTGTGGTGGCCTCATGGAGGGGGCCATCGTCTAGCACACTGCTGCTAACCACTTAAACATTCTCTCTCTCCTGATAATAACTTTTTGCTTTCTTTGACATTGGATGTGCTACTACTAGTTTACCCGTTTAACTATAGATCCACTAGGATAAATACAATAAAGTTTATCTTTCACCAAATAGAATATTTACTAAGACATCACAATATAACCATAGACACATTACGTGTGTGTGTGTGTGTGTGTGTGTGTGTGTGTGTGTGTGTGTGTGTGTGTGTGTGTGTGTGTGTGTGTGTGTGTGTGTGTGTGTGTGTGTGTGTGTGTGTGTGTGTGTGCTCTGTCTTCTCGATCCCCAGTGAGTCGTGGAGGATGGCTGCTTATACTGAGCCAGGATTCTCTGGAGGTTTCGTCCTGTTAAAAGGGAGTTTTCCTCTCCACTGTCGCTGCATGCTTGCTTAGTATGAGGATTGCTGTATAGTCACTGACACTAGTCAGTGACTTGATGCAACCTGCTGGGTTCCTTATATAGGACACACTATTTCTGATTGGCTTAATGAACTGACCTGAATTGGAATTTTTATTGTGTGAAGGTCCTTGAGACGACTCTTGTCGTGATTTGGCGCTTTATAAATAAAATTGAATTTAATTGAACTTGAATTGAATTACGCACAAAAATATAAAATAATAATAAAATTGCTTCTCAATAATAGCTAATTATTCATGAAATCAGAAGATTTAATCAAGAGAGGAAACTTAATAAACCAGCAGATAATTAGCAGACTGTTGAGGGACATTAGCTTTGCCAATGACTAGTGTGTGTGTGTGTGTGTGTGTGTGTGTGTGTGTGTGTGTGTGTGTGTGTGTGTGTGTGTGTGTGTGTGTGTGTGTGTGTGTGTGTGTGTGTGTGTGTGTGTGTGTGTGTGTGTGTGTCAGATGCACAGATAAAGAAGCAGTTAGGGAACCCTCTAGATAACACAATAAATGTTGATATGATACATTTCTTCAACGCAGAAGACTCTCCTGGGATTCCTGTTTCAAAAGGAGGGAAAAAGGATGTTAACGTTGTTCAGGTGGTTAACGTTTGATTGGAAGTGTGATGGTGGCGTAAAGTGGGACAGTTTATAAAGAATTATTCATTTCTTTCTGCATTTGTGAATCGGCGATGAAGCAGAGCCCGCAGGAAACTGATGAGAGCGCCGGGTCGTAAACTAAGATTTCTGCTCTATCAGGGTGTTGCGTCATCGTTAGCGTTTCATCAGTCCATAAAAAACTCTAATTAACAAACTCAGATCGTTATTTCATTCTGCATTAGTGAATGTCTCTCTTCGCACACCATTAAAAGGTGAGGAGTGGGTTCTGTTTTTCTTTGAGGAAACCAAATGTAGAATAAATGTTAGAACTTTTTTTCCCGGTCCAGGAGCAGGAAGTTCGTTTCTGCAAACCATGAAACATCAGCTGAGTTTCCTCTAGAACGTTTCCAGGTGGATTTTTTTCTTTGTCAAAGTGAAAATGATTAAAAGAGCAAAGAACAAAATGTATAAAAATGGCCTGTGCTTGTATAGAGTCTTCTTAGGGTTCTACGACCCCCCAAGGTGCTTCACAACACACTCAGTCGTTCACACACTGGTGGGGATGAGCTACGATGTAGCCACGGCTGCCCTGGGGCGCCCCCGATACAGGTGCCACTGATCTCTCCGAGCACCACCAGCTGGCAAAGCGGGTCAAGTGTCAAGGACGGCAGGAGCCGGGATTGAACCTGCAACCTCCTGATTACTGGACAACCCACTCTACCTCCAGAGCTACTGCTGTCATATTACAAACGTTATTTTGTGTTTGTTGGTTATCTTTTATGATAAAGAAGCAAATTGTGTAAAAATGCAGCTTTTAAGGAGGAAATATTCTTAACATGTTGAGAATCAGTTGCTTTCAGATTTAAAATGAGAAAAGCCCCAAAAATCTGGTTTAAAATAATAAAACTATGCTTCATTTCAACAGAGCTGGAAAGTAAAAAAAATAATAATAAAAAAGGAAATTTTATTTTTATCAATAAAAAAATTCAGCCGTCTGCAAAAGTGTACCAAAAACAAGAGTTACTATGACGTAGATGCCCAATTAAACTGTTTTAGATTAGATTTAAAGAGACAATGTGTACTTTTTACCACTAATCTCTGGAAATATCCATCAAAATGTTGTTGAAAATGAATGAAATGATGCCCAGTTGTTGGAAAATATTGGCGGCTTCGTAACATATAACCATAAAAATCAGGTCTAAAATACGCGGAAGCGGGTCCAAGTCACTGGGCAACGCCATGTTAGATGCTATGATTTCTATGAGAGTCCATGAGGACAAAATGCATTTACTGTTTTGTAAAAAGCGGTTAAAAAACTTTCACCATGAATAAACAGTGTTGTTTTACACGTTTACCTGTTCACTTGTTGCCAGTGATGAAAGGGAGTCTGATGTTCTCCAGGGCTTTTTGACCCTAATGGGCATCTATTGGTAAGGTCTTACTCCAACACAAAAATAATGCTTGCTTGCAGCGATTTAGGTATCTACTGCCCCCTATCGCCAGGGAAAACACACACCGTCACTTTAAATACAAAAATTATTACAAGTGTCATAAAAACTAACACAGAAAAAGTTCATAAATTCGGTGGGCGGGGCCTTATCCTCACCTGGAAAACTTAATTAAAATACTTATTTTGAAATCATTTGTGATTAATACAGCTCTGCATTCTAATAAAAGTCGTTAAAATCCCAGAAAATTTAGAAACAAATAAAAGTATTTATGGTTCTTTAGTCATAGATCAGTAAAAATCTCACCTGTTGGTTTATTTACAGAACAAAATTCATCTAACTGCTTCGTAGTTCTCGTCTCGTCTTCCTCCGCTTATCCGGGTCCGGGTCGCGGGGGCAGCATCCCAACTAGGGAGCTCCAGGCCGTCCTCTCCCCGGCCTTGTCCACCAGCTCCTCCGGCAGGACCCCAAGGCGTTCCCGGACCAGATTGGAGATGTAACCTCTCCAACGTGTCCTGGGTCGACCCGGGGGCCTTCTGCCGGCAGGACATGCCCGAAACACCTCCCCGGGGAGGCGTCCAGGAGGCATCCTGACCAGATGCCCAAACCACCTCAACTGGCTCCTTTCGATCCGGAGGAGCAGCGGTTCTACTCCGAGTCCCTCCCGAATGTCCGAGCTCCTCACCCTATCTCTAAGGCTGAGCCCGGCCACCCTACGGAGGAAACTCATTTCGGCCGCTTGTATCCGCGATCTCGTTCTTTCGGTCATTACCCAAAGCTCATGACCATAGGTGAGGATTGGGACGTAGATCGACCGGTAAATCGAGAGCCTGGCTTTCTGGCTCAGCTCCCTCTTCCCCACGACAGATCGGCTCAGCGTCCGCATCACTGCAGACGCCGAACCAATCCGTCTGTCGATCTCCCGATCCCTCCTACCCTCACTCGTGAACAAGACCCCGAGATACTTAAACTCCTCCACTTGAGGTAGGACCTCTCCCCCGACCCGGAGGTGGCAAGCCACCCTTTTCCGGTCGAGAACCATGGTCTCAGATTTGGAGGTGCTGATCCTCATCCCAGCCGCTTCACATTCGGCCGCGAACCTACCCAGCAAGAGCTGAAGGTCAGAGCTGGATGAAGCTAGGAGGACCACATCATCCGCAAAAAGCAGAGACGAGATTCTCCTGCCACCAAACTCGACACACTCCACACCACGGCTGCGTCTAGAAATTCTGTCCATAAAAGTGATGAACAGAACCGGTGACAAAGGGCAGCCCTGGCGGAGTCCAACCCTCACTGGGAACAGGTCCGACTTACTACCGGCTATGCGGACCAAACTCACGCTCCTCTGGTAAAGGGACTGAATGGCCCTTAACAGAAAGCCACCCACCCCATACTCCTGGAGCGTCCCCCACAGGGTGCCCCTGGGGACACGGTCATAAGCCTTCTCCAAATCCACAAAACACATGTGGATTGGTTGGGCAAACTCCCATGCCCCCTCCATCACCCTTGCAAGGGTATAGAGCTGGTCCACAGTTCCACGGCCAGGACGAAAACCACATTGCTCCTCCTCTATCTGAGATTCAACTATCGATCGGACCCTCCTCTCCAGTACCTTGGCGTAGACCTTTCCAGGGAGGCTGAGGAGTGTGATCCCCCTATAGTTGGAACACACCCTCAGGTCACCCTTCTTAAAGATGGGGACCACCACCCCGGTCTGCCACTCCCTAGGAACTGCCCCCGATGACCACGCAATGTTGTAGAGACGTGTCAACCATGACAGCCCTACAACATCCATAGCCTTGAGATACCCAGGACGAACCTCATCCGCCCCCGGGGCTCCGCCGCTGTGTAGTTGTTTGACTACCTCAGCAACTTCTGCCCCCGAGATCGGACAGTCCATCCCCAGGCCTCCCAGCTCTGGTTCCTCCTCGGAATGCGCATTGGTGGGATTGAGGAGCTCCTCAAAGTATTCCTTCCACCGTCCGACTATAGCCTCAGTTGACGTCAGCAGCTCCCCATCCCCACTGTAAACAGTGTGAGCGAGTTGCTGCCTTCCTCTCCTGAGGCGCCGGACAGTTTGCCAGAACCTCTTTGGAGCCGATCGATATTCTTTCTCCATGGCCTCACCAAACTCCTCCCACGCCCGAGATTTTGCCTCGGCAACTGCCACTGCTGCACCCCGCTTGGCTATCCGGTACCTGTCTGCTGCCTCCGGAGACCCACAGACCAGCCACGCCCTGTAGGCCTCCTTCTTCAGCCTGACGGCTCCCCGAACCTCTGGTGTCCACCAGCGGGTACGGGGGTTGCCACCACGACTGGCACCGGCCACCTTACGGCCACAGCTAGCAACAGCCGCCTCGACAATCGCAGAGTGGAACAAGGCCCACTCGGACTCAATGTCCCCCACTGCTCTCGGGACGTGGTCAAAGCTCTGCCGGAGGTGGGAGTTGAAGACCGTCTTGACAGGTTCTTCTGCCAGGCGTTCCCAGCAGACCCTCACTATGCGTTTGGGTCTGCCAGGTCTACGCGGCATGTTCCCTTGCCATCTGATCCAACTCACCACCAGGTGGTGATCAGTTGACAGCTCCGCCCCTCTCTTCACTCGGGTGTCCAAAACATACGGCCGCAGGTCAGATGATACGACTACAAAATCTATCATCGACCTGTGACCTAGGCTGCCCTGGTACCAAGTGTACCGGTGGGCATCCTTATGTTCGAACATGGTGTTCGTTATGGCCAAACTCGGCTTGCACAGAAGTCCAATAACAAAACACCGCTCGAGTTCAGATTAGGTGGGCCGTTCCTCCCAATCACACCCCTCCAGGTCAAGCTGTCATTGCCCACGTGAGCATTGAAGTCCCCCAGCAGGACAATGGAGTCCCCTGATGGAGCACTATCTAGCACTCGTCCCAGGGACTCCAAAAAGGGTGGGTACTCTGAACTGATATTTGGCCCATAAGCACAAACAACAGTCAGGACCCGTTCCCCGACCCGAAGGCGCAAGGAAGCTACCCTCTTGTCCCCCGGGGTAAAAAAAGCAGATATCCATTTTTAAAATTAAGTTCGATGCAGCAGCATGCACACGGGAGCTTTACACACATGTTTAACTTTACTCAATATAGAAGCAGCAGCTAAGTTATGCTAGCAACTAGAGCCCTGCACTGAAGCCCTAGGCCCTCGGGTCGGCCCGGCCCGACGGCCCTCGGGCCGGGCTTCGGGCCAACGACTGTGTAATTACCTCGGACACGGGCCGGGCCGGGCGCCTTTATTTTTATTCGAAATCATTAAAAAAATTAAAACACTTAAACGCAGCAGTAGAGCCCTGTGCGGGACTGTTTTCTTCATCCCGCTCCGCTCCCGCTGAATTTCTGACCATTACAGCCTGCAACCGCAACGTGTGTGTTACACTCCTGCCCGCACCTGCAGCGTGCATGTCTACTCCCGCCCGCACCTGCAGCGTGCATGTCTACTCCCGCCCGCAACCGCAAAACTCTGAGAAATTATTACCTCACAATAAAAGAGATGTATTGAGTTTGCGTCCTCAACATGTCATTTTATAGGTTATCCGCTTTCATCACAGCGCTGCGCTCCGTTTCAATCAGGCTGTACAGCAGGATTTCCCCTCGTAGCGATATTTTCTCTAACTCTGATTGCTTCATGCTATAGATCGTTGGAAAGCTGCTTTTATGTACTTTTAGGAACCGTTGGAATTATTTGAATCTGATCAACCATTCAAAAGTTATAAAACGGAGCATTTTGGATGACAAACTCGCACGTCTCTGAATCTGTGTTGTGATTCGTTGCGCTCAAGACAGGGAATCCCAGTGGCTACCGTAATGTATTGTATGTGCACGGAAAGCCCCATTTTTAATCTTTTCAGCACTTTTGGAATTTTAATGATATCTTGAACTAGAGCAGGGATCGGCAACCCGCGGCTCTTCCATCCATCTGCCGCTCTCTGTGCTTGTAAAATAATGAATGGATATTTAAATAAAATGCTTTATATTTTACTGAATTAATTTTATATCTGTAAGTCAATTATGTGAAGATTGTCTGCGTAAACCTGAACAGTTCCAACCCAGTCTTACTGTGAGACCGTGTTGGGTCACGCTTGTGCGTAATCATATGCGCTCATGAGCTGAAGAGGATGTGAGATTCTGGGCTTCTCCTCAGACGGCTCCTGGATGTGTCGCACATTGGAGACAGGAACAAGCGCTATTCAGCCAAAGTTTCATAATCAGGGAACATTTTCTAAGTGACAAGTCTCTCTGAGAGACCGGGTTTGGAAAACACTTGCTTCAGTGGGAGGAAGCTTCCCGCATGCGCTTCTGCGACGCTCAGATCCTGCACATCTTTTAACACATTGGTCAGGATTGACGCACTTTGTTTTCATTTAGTTGGTTAAAAAAAGTCGGGCTTGGGCTTGGGCTGGGCCAGAGAATCCTGAAAACCTTTTCGGGCCGGGTCGGGCTGGGGCTCCACCCCCTCGGGCCGGGCCGGACACGGGCTCAGATTTTAGGCCCGTGCAGGGCTCTACTAGCAACTAACCAGCAGATAAACAACAACAACAAAACATAAACATAGAAAACACCATCAACACGTGAGCGTGCTTACTGGTGCAGCCATGACAGTTTTTAATGGTGCACTTCTACATGGAGAAAGTGAATTATTTAGTAAAAATATGATTTCTAATTAAATTAAATGTTTATGACGGGTGTTGATGTAGAAATGACACAGCTGAAATCATTTAGAGTGTAAATAAAAATAGTGTGTTTCAAAACCCAACTATCCAATAATTAAACCGTAAAGCCTCTAAAAGACTTTCGCACACTTCAGAAACGGACATAAAGCAAAAGCCGAGGCTTCTGAAGCCACGTGGAAGTTCAGAATTTCTTCCTCAGACGATTCATTTCATCTCACGACACCTCCTGAAATGCTTCTCCCAGCAATAAATAGCTTGCAGGAGAAAAATGGGCCTCTTGTTGCCTGCAGAGCACTGTGATGTGGAAAAACTGACAGTTTGATTTCTGTTTATGAAAACTATTAGAGCTCTCACAAACGGTGCTGGATGACGATGGGTTGTAGGAACCTTCCCTTCAGACTGTCGTGAGGCCGCTGCCGACGCTCAGAAACAGAAACGTTGAATGGTAGCGTGAAATGTGCCACAGATGAACCTGCATCGACACACATTCAAGTTTTAATGGTTCATTTCTGGCCTCTGGACACAAAACAGAGTCCAGTATAGTTAAAAACTGAACTAAAGACATCTAGGGTTGCAACAATTATACATTTTGGTGGTACGGTGCATGAACTGATTTCACATTTGCATTAACACAAATAAATCACAAACACATTCAGTTGTACAGTTTAAGTCTAAGATATCTATTGCTCCTTATCGAAACTTCTGGTTAGAAAAATGTTTTTGTAAAGTCAAAGTAACGTATGTAATTTTAAATGACAGTTTAAATGTTTAAAATACCTTTAAAAGTGCCGAACACGTGTTGAATCAGTGCATTTGAAGTGGTCTTTAGTAGGAATGAATGCCTTGTAAGTCAAACTTTGGGGGAAAAAAAACACCAGTGCACCATTTTCAGGACTTAGAAGTGAGCTGCATCCCAGCTGAGCTTATTTCCTGATATGTGGACATCTCTCCTCTGATTGGCTAACAGCAACACAACTCTACCGCTGACTCTGTTTTGCAACGCTGATGTTTTATCTTCACAAATAACACAAGCCTGGAGGATTTCTGCTATGTGGTAGAGCTGCTAATGCTAATGTTAGCTTCTACTAGCAGAGACATTCTCTGCTGTTTCCTGGACGCTAAACCAACAACAGCTTCCCTGTCGTGTGTCCGGATGGGCGAGTCCCTGAATGCTGTGACAGTGAGACGCAGATCTGTCAGGATTTTCTAATCCTAGAGTTTTATCATCTATTTCATATCAGAAGCTAATGAAGGAGATAGGTGTAGGAGACTATTTTCATGTTCAGCCTGCATGAAAACTCTGAGTGACCCGTTAGAATCAGAAATCGTATTTAAACATGTTTTTGGGAGTGTTCCACACCTTTAATTATATTTGCCTAGTAGCAGTAGGAGTTCCTGGAAGAAGATAAAAAGGTTTAGCTGGTAACTGGTCGTGTTAGCGCTAAAGGTTGGAAACGCCTTCATGAAAAAGATGCTACATTTCCTTTAAGGTTTGACAGTGAACCACTTCCTGGAGGCCCTGGTACTTCTCTAGTTCCTCGTGTTCCTGTTCCTGATGTCTCCATCACTTGGTCCCACGGGAGCTTGGCTCTCTTGTTCTCTACCCCCTTAGGGGTGTCACCCACTTTGACCTTGGGACTTCCAGTCCATACTCTACACAGATGTTCCTGAACACGATGCCAGCCACTTGGTGGTGGCGTTCCATGTCTGCTTTCCCTGCCAGCATCTGACACCCTGCAGGTATGTGGTGGGTTGTCTCAGGGGCCTCCTTGCATAGCCTACAGTTTGGGTCTTGTCTGGTGTGGTAGATCTTGGCCTCTGTTGCTCTGGTGTTCAGGGCCTGTTCCAGTGCAGCCATGATGACAGCCTCTGTGCTGTCCTTCAGACCAGCTCTTTCTAGCCACTGGTAGGATGTCTTCATATCAGCCACTTCAGTTATCTGTCAGTGGTGCATCTCATGTAGGGTTTGTCCTCCATGATGGTATTTCCAGCGTCTCCTCCTCTGTTCGCCGTTGTCCGAGGCATTCACTGAGCACGTTGGACCTGTTGTGCAAACTGTCCTGTTCAGCTGTAAAATTAAACCCTGTAAATAAAGTAAAGTGAACTGAAAACAAGTCAGATGAAAAGATAAACCTGTTAGAGGCATCCTTGTGTGTGTGTGTGTGTGTGTGTGTGTGTGTGTGTGTGTGTGTGTGTGTGTGTGTGTGTGTGTGTGTGTGTGTGTGTGTGTGTGTGTGTGTGTGTGTGTGTGTGTGTGTGTGTGTGTTTTCACATAAAAGCTAATTAATAAATCACTCATCTCCAAGTAGGGATACACCGATACGATACCGATACCAGAATTGGTATCGGTAAACGTTAACCGATACCAATGCAGTTGCTTGACAATGGCTTCACTGTAACTTGTCATTTCTGTTCCCCTAATATTTTTGTTTTGTGATGATTTTTATTCATATATTTTACTTTTTATCTACCTCACAGTCTTTTCCTGTTGAAAGCAGAGAAGAAAATAAAATCTGTATTCCAAATCAGTGCCTTTTCTTGTGTGGTAGAAGTATCGGTAATCGGTATCGGCGGGTACTCAGATCCAAGTATCGGTCTCGTATCGGTTTGGAAAAAAAGTGGTATCGTTGCATCCCTATCTCTAAGTTGGTAAGTGGGTACAGGTTCTACACCCAGAAGGACCCGGAGGACATGTCAGGTTTATTAAGACACCGACGATGTCAAGATGTCTCCTGCCTTCGGACCGTCTGATGTGAAGAAACAAAAAGTGGATTAAGACATCCCCCTTCACAAAGCAGATCTGCAGCATCATGATCATCTGTCCTGTCTATCCTAATTGTTTCTTTTATGTTTTAGGCACATTGGTATGCTTCGATGCCGTTTCGGCTCTTACAGTTAGACGTTTACGGTTTTTAAAGTGTTTTATGAATAAGTCCAGATTGGTTCAGATAAAGTAAATAGTGCTTTGATTAAAAGTAAGAAAGGGTGCGGCGCTGCTGCAGTGAAAGAGAAAACGGAGCTCAGCTAACATTAAAACTAAACCTTTTGGCTTTAACAAGGAAAAAACAGCAAAATGATGTTAAGTCCATTTAATGTAACATAAGTTGGGACTTCACTGACGTCAAGCCCTTTCCTTATGTGAGAACATCTCTGCAGTGATGCGTGCTGGCGAGTATTCCTCTGCACGGACGGCTCGGCCTCGCCACGGTCAGGCGATGATGACTTTATGGCCCACACAGCCACAAACTAATCCATTTCTCTCTGTGCCGGTTGATCCTAATGGCCCAGCGCAGGTCCATCGGTGAGGAGGGGGCGTTCGGCCCCCACATGGAGTATTGACTTTATCGATGCTCTGCGTCCTCGGAGCCTGGCCTACTTCTCCTGGGTGCGTTTAGAGTGACGCTGCACAGATCAGAGGCCGAGCTCCCGTAGACGCCGTCGTAGCGTCTCAAATCAAAACGTGGCACAAAAACATGAACAGAGTGAAAGTGTAAATGTGCCACAGCGTGATCGTTTCTGCAGCTTCTCGTACCCTGAAGTGATGTTTTGGGTTTCTGTTTTTCGAGCTGAGTTGCTCTAAAGCACCACTCGCTATCTGCCTCCATATGCTGCTCCTGTAAGCGAGGAAAGATTTTCCTCTCCGGAGCAAACACGTCACCGTGAGAGTCGGGAGAAAAACAGCCGTGCTCTGATTGATGAAACCCAGTTTTTAGACAATCTCACGTTCCATATTTATCAAGCCGAGATGCTGGAGTACAACAGGCCGGGACTGCAGACGTTTAAGATTCAGAGGGAGCAAAGTGGGACCTCGATGATAGTCGGCAGCACAAACCTGGATGTTAAATAATTGCACCGAATTGAGCCAAACTGGCTGTCAACCCCAAACACATTCTTCTCCTCCATTTTAATCTTCAAGACACACTAAGAGCCAAAGCGTCTCCCACTACTTAGACACAAGTCTGGAACCAGAATCGTTCCTAAAACGATTATTAAAGCTAAAAATAAACCAACTCTCAACATGAGCCTTTTTTATTCTTATTTTTAAAAAATCTACTCATGACTGAACGTCAGCTGTTGATCCTTGACTGCAAACTCCAGCTGCAGAAACAGAAACAGCATGTTAGCACCAACAGTAATTATAAAACAATGGCTTTGTTTTCATTTGCTTGTGATGCAAATATGAAATGGGCTTTTAAAATGTCACTTCTTAGAAAACACTATTGTGTCGGTGTCATGGGGGGCTTTGGACTCTGGTGTCATCACAGAACAAAGGAACGGTGAATTAGACACAAAGAACTGATGTTCTTGGTCACTTATGAGAGAAAAGGGTCCTTTTTCCTGGTAGGAACTTTTGGCTGTAAACGTTCCGGTTTATAATTAAACTCAGCCAGTCAGCTCGGTGGCTGCATGTTGCCTTAGCAACCTCAACGTAAAGGTTAAGCAGATCATCCTCAGACAAGCAGGCAGTATTTTAACAGACCCCACCCATGCTGAATATAATTAACAAACTCAGGACCAGTGGCAGTTTGTCGATAGGGGGCGCTAGAGTGCCGCCCGCCCTCCTGGCTTGCAGGGAGAAAAATCTAAAGGTTGATAAAACTACAATATATAATTACTAGGATAGCGTGCAAGCTCAATTATTTACGCATCATTTTCACCGACTGCCATTAAAAAATGAATTTCCTCCACGAGGTCACTAATTTCACTCCTGAAGCGCTGGGAACACCACCACTGAGCTGCAGATAAACAACCAATCACATTTGGCTGCTAGAGAGAACTGGAGAACCTTTGGTCAGTCACAGTCTGTGAAGTAAATGCCTCTGGGGGCACTGCCGGCCAGCGCCCCGCAACAGAAAACAGCTAGCTAGCATGCTAGCTAGAAAGTGCTGGATCTTCTTCCCTCCTCTGTCACTTCACACACACATACATACACACACACACACACATGCGCGCGCACACACACACACACGGTTGCTTTAATATAGATAGAGCAGAAATCTTCTTGTTACTGTAAGATGTGTTTATTTGTTCTCATGTTTTAAACAGGACATCTATTCGATTTCCAAGTCATGTTGGTGCCACCTGCTGGCCGGCTGAGTTTTGGGTGTTGAGGTGTGTGCGCTTTGAGCAGATGATTGTTTGAGACACACAGGGTGTTTCTCAATGTCAGGACACCTTGCATTAATGCCTCGGTCCCGCCCCGGTTGCCTAGGAGATACGCCATCAGGAGCCGCCATGATGTGTTCCAATTGGTTCCAATGTTCATGTACTACGGAGGTGTCTGTCCTCTGTCTGCCATTTAGCTAACTGAGCAAGGATACATGCAAGGTGCCTTGTTTCCTTCGCTTGGTCAAACATTTGCCAGAATACACTGCAGTATTTTCAAAAGGATGACGGATCAGGAGTCTGCAGCTGCTTCGGGGGCAAATTTCCAGTTGAAATGCGAGTCTAATCATGGTAGCTATTGGGCTGATTTCTAAAATATTTTTACATCCAAAGCCGTCATCTGTGGTTGGTTAGTTGCTTAGTAGTGGTAGCTTTGGTGGCTAGCGGGTAGTAACTCGCTTACATATTTAATTTAACCAATTTAAAAAGTAAAAGGCTCATTATACATTTATATTGAAACTTATACGTATGAACTATAACGTTACCTCATGCGTCACGTCATGTGACCGCCACGGGAGTCTGTGAGGTAAGTCTGTTCCATTTGACTGTTTTCTGTCATCAAGGAAGGACAGTGTCCTCGTAAGCAAGGCGCCTGTCCTCACAAGACATCGCCTTGCTAGGCCAGGCGCCTCGACACCGAGACACCCACAGGCTGTTGGAATACAATTAAAATCTAAATAAAATGGAAATAAAACCAAAAATTATTGGGTGCAGTTGCTCTTTAAGGCTCACACATGCTTGGATATTTATTTTACAATTCTAGTCTCTATCTTAAAATTTTTAAATGAGCTTTTTCTGTAAAACTGCTTATTTGGACAAAGGAAAATAATGACTGTTTCTGTCAGATTTTCATCAAAGTTGTGGGATCACTGGCGTACTTGTTTGTATGTTAGACTGAACATGTAGTAGGTGACACGTGTGTAAACGTGCTTGGGTATGAATGTAGGCATACTTGTGTTATATAGTTGTGTTTTAATGCTGTTGTCTTCTGAATATGGATCCCTTTGGGTCGTTTTCCAACTGTTCATTGCAATACTCTTCATGGACTAAGAACATAAATATTCACACATTTCTGATGAAGGTACTAATCCTGATGCTCCATCTGGACGCCTTAAGGCCAGAAGAGGGTTGGAGACGATAACATCGGGGTTAATGACGCTCTGACTGCTGTGTGGAACAGAAACACGTTATTTGCTGCTTTTATGTCTTTATTTGTAACATTTTGGGTATTTGTTCTTGTTAACTGTTGACATTTTAATTAACCACCACATAATAAGAGACTTTTAAGGTTAAGAAAAATCAAAATAAACTAAGAAATTTCAGTATGGAAGGACACAAAAAAGGATTTTCCCCTAGCATCAGAACAAGGGTGGAACATCTGTGGCCCAAGAGGGAAAAAAGTCATCTGTCATCCAGAGAGTTAGCGGTTCAATCTAGACTTACTCCGCCGCATGTTAGCATGCCCTTGGGCAGAAGGCTGAACCCAATCTAACCTCTCCATCAGAATGCAAATGGTTGTGTAAAAGCCCTTAGAGTGGTCTAAAGAGACTAGAAAAGCACCATGACAGTCGATTTACAGATGCAAACGTGTTAAAACGGTTAGTTATTAAGACCCGATAGTTCATGCATCAACTCTTTCTGTTTACAACGTCAAAATGTGTTTTGTTTTTATAATTTACATTCAAATTAAAAAAGTTTGGGTAGAAAACAAAAGAGAAATGACAAGAATTGCATTTTTTTACATGTATTCTTCTGTATTCTTACGTAATCTCGACTAAATAAGTTGCATCAGGACCTTACACGAGCTCTATCAGATTAAGTTGAGTTTTATTAAAGGAAAAGTTCCTTTTTCCGGTCTAAAAGCGGAGTCAGTGAGGAACTCTGGGAGTTCTCCACGTCTTCAGGCCAGTAGAGCGCTGGATTTACTGACCGAAGGTTCTTGTTGCATGATGGGAATTAAAACTGCTCTCGGTAATCCCATTTCTCATGTTTACAAACAACCATCAGACAAAAAAATGACTAATCCTGTTATGATGTAATCAATCTCAATCTCGCCAAATAAAAACACTTTAAATCCGCATGTGTGGAAACAAAAACACAAACATGGAAATCTTCCAGCCAGTTTTCAGCCGTTAAGCTGATTAGCTGCCAGCTGGTTCTGGTGATGGCGTGTTAGCGTGTAATGTCCTTACGCATCTATCTCAGATGTGTGAGCAACAATTTCAAATGTTAGCGAAAACATTCTGGCATCTCAGACAGACTCGCCCTCGTGAGGTCACCACAGGGTGAAAGGTCAGGGTTCATGTGAGGATGCTGGGATTGTAGATAGAACAGACTTTCTTATAATGGCTCGTGGATATTAAATGACAGATGGTCCACCATCAGCAGTGCAAAAGACAATAAATAACAATAAATATCAAAACCATAAAGGACTAAAACAATTTAAAACGTTTAGCAGAACACCAAGAAAGTACAACCAGCGATTCAGATCTGCTAAAACAATAATAATAATAAGAGGATTTAAAACAGATGAGTCCACATTACTGACGGGGATGTGGGGGGTTGAATGGTGCTGTTGTGTTGAATGTTCTGATGGCCCAAGGGAAGAAGCTGTTGGAAAGTCTGGTGGTGTGTGATTTAACTGACCTGCAGCGGCGCCCTGAGGGCAACAGGTCAAACAGGCAGTGGGCAGGGTGGGTGGGGTCACGGAGGATGGCGGTTCTCTTCAGGCAGCGGGTTCTGGAGATGGCCTCAGGGGATGGCAGGGTGCAGCCAATAATCCTCTGGGCGGTGTTTATTGTCCTCTGAACAGCCTTCCTGTCCTCAGCAGTGGAGCCTGCATACCACACACTCAGGGAGTAGGTGAAGGTGCTCTCCACGGAGCAGTGGTGGAAAGCCAGCAGCAGTTTCTGATCCAGGCCACACCTTCTCAAGACCCGGAGAAAGTGCAGCCGCTGCTGAGCCTTTGTAACCAGAGCTCTGCTGTTGGCAGACCAGGACAGGTCAGCAGAGATGATGGTGCCTGATGGAGGGGACACGGTCCGCGCCCTCTCCATTTATGAGGAGAGGGGCGTGTGTGTGACGGTGTCTTCTGACATCCAGGGTGAGCTCTTTTGTTTTTTGTACATTCAGAGAGAGGTTGTTATCTGAGCACCACCTCGACAGATTACTGACCTCTGCCCGGTATGCGGCCTCACCTCAGGCTGAGATGAGGCCGACCACAGTGGTGTCATCAGCAAACTTGAAGATGGCAGTGGATGGTTGGGATGCGGTACAGTCCCATGTGTACAGTAGGGGGCTCAGCACACAGCCCTGAGGAGAGCCAGTACTGAGCAGGGTGGGAGCCAAGTTTGACATGCTGTGGACGATTTGATGACATGATAAACGTCATGACGACAGACATGCAGGTGAATGATTGGATTCATAGCAGTGTTATCTTGCAACTGACCAATAAAATAGAAGTGTTTTATTTTAAAATGAGAGTTAAAATAAATGTATTTTTTAATTTCTCGAGTAGATATAAATATTTTTGTAAGATGGTCCGAATCAGTTTTAGAGTTATTGAAGTCATTTCAGCCCCTAAAAAATGTTTAAGTCTCATTTCGGCCGTGTTTTCTTCACTGACAAGACCTAAATGACTAACATGTTCTAAAATAAAGTAGCATCCAGTTGGTTTCTAATCCAGATTATTAGCTCTAAATCCATTACATAATTACAGCCATGTCAGACTCAATAAGACGTTTTCATCTCCCTCCTTTGCCTCGATTCAGCGTCGACCAACTTCCTTTAACACTTCCACATCCTCGGTCTTTATGGGAGACGTTTTCCCGATAGAGGAGCAGCTGTGGGGGTTCGTGCGTGTCAGAAGACTCTGGGCAGGGATCCACCTTTCACTTCATACGGTCCCAACACCACGTCTATAAATCTGAGTGGCCCTTAACAACAGACACTTAAAATACACACACCTAGATTGAGACTGAACTAAGAGAATGTTATTCAGCTGGAGGTTTCTGTAAATAAAACCTCTGGACCGGTTAAATCAACCCTTATAATCCATCTCCTGTAACCTTCAAACCCACACTTTTAGAGACGTGAAGGACTGTTAAGTGTCTACCAAGATGTCGACCGGAGCTTTTGCCCGAATGTTCATATCATCATAAACCATCTCCAAAAGTGTTTCGGAGAATCCAACCAGCCTCACAACCACAGGCCGTGTGCCACCACACCGACCCAGGACATCCACATCCAGCACCTTCCCCTCCATGGTCGCCTGAGACCGGTGAAATGCTTCACGTTATACACTCCAACACAACCGTCGCTTTTTCTTACATGACAGAAACACCCACGTGTTCTGGTGTAATGACTCATGCTCGATGTGCTCGACGGAAGCTTAAAGCTGCAGCGGTGAGAGCCGAGGCACGGAGCGACACCACACAGTGTTGTGACAAAGGTGCAGAGTGTCAAGAGGGATCTTTATGGTGAAACGAACCTGAAAGCTGCATCATTTTGCATTTATTTACGTCTCTCAAGTCAACATCCAAAGTGATGAAGCAGAGCTGTGCCATAATTCAAAAAGACTTTTTAGAACATGAGAGCTGCATCAGCTTTAATCTGAAAATATTAAACAACTATTGTTCTGACTTCCAGGCATTTTAGTTCATTGTGTAAAAGTTTTATGTACATGCTTTTATTTTGACATGGAAAACACCCGTAGAACAGGAAGTGCTGTGTACGCTTTTATTTTGACATGGAAAACACCCGTAGAACAGGAAGTGCAGAGTACGTGAGTGACTGTTACTAGCAACGCACGCTGATGCAGAGAGATCGGTTAAAAGGAGTAAGGTCTAGCTGCAGACGCAGCCCCGGCCAAACACGCCCCCCGTCCAAACACGCCCCCCGCCCAAACACGCCCCCGTCCAAACACGCCCCCGCCCAAACACGCCCCCGGCCAAACACGCCCCCGGCCAAACACGCCCCTGGCCAAACACACCCCTATGTACAAAACACGCGTGCATGTAGGAAGACGAGAACTCGCATGCGTGTTGCAACAGATGGAAATGACGGTTCAGGTAAAGACAGATTTATATTTTTACAACTTGCAAAGATTTTGTACTAGAAATTTGAATGTTTAAGACATAGTTTGATAGATAGCGCATTCGTAATTTTTTTCTGAAACACTTTTATATAAAATTAAGCATTATTGGCAGTGGGGGAAGACGTCATGGACGCAAATTTTTTTAATATAATTTTTAATGGGCTACATGCAAGCCTTTTGGCCAAAATAAACATAACAATATTTATTTGACCGTTTATGACTCCTCATCTAATAAGCAGCAAACTCACGACGGCAATGTGGTAGCCCGGAGGTATTCTACAAACACAAGAACAGTGCTAATGCCTATATGTATTGTTTTCACATTGTTTATGACAGCCTCTAGGTGTGAATGTCATTTTTACTAATTGCTATTTATCTTTGTCTCATTAGTGAGCGGCTGCTGATGTCCTATGCCATGGAACTGCTCATATACTCAGAGAAAATCAGAAAAGCTCTGGACTCATCTGAATTTTTGAAGAGGCTGTAGCTTTGTGTGGACATTTTTTGGAAGGTATTTGTAAGGCCAATAAAAGCTGTTGCTGGTTGTTTCATTTGTCTGAACTTTTTTTCTAAAGCCAAACTTTTCTGCTTTTGTGTTTACAGTATATTCTTTACAGATTAGTGTATGGTCAATATGAGTTTACTAGTCTTGTGAATTGTATACTTAATGCAAAATATTTTAGTAATTTCTAAATCAATACATTTTGTGTCAAAGGGCCAGCAATTATTCCTGTTAACAGAATATATGAAATGCATACATACACATATAAATATGCCTAAAAATTACACATCAGCAGCTTTTCACTGTAAAGAAGCAATAAAAAATCATAAATGGTAACATAAATATTAACTACTCACTCGTATGAACTTAGACCCACTACTGCTGTAGGAGGCGTACTCCCAAACGTGGAGGCCAGTGGGCTTAAGGGGTTAATTAAAACGATTTCCACTAATTACTTTTTCTGATATTTAATTTTATTGCATTTAAAATAAACACTTGCACAAACATTACTCACCTGCTAACTTCAGTAAGCATAGGTATGTTGTGCCTATTGTCCGGCAACTGATTATTTGTTGTTGGTATCTGTGTTTTATAATCTCACTGGGGATGGCCAAAAAAAATCCATACATTCATATTTAAACCTGGAGTCCTGTCTGTTTAATTACATTATTACTATTTCTGTATAAACGTATTCTTTCAATTGTGTTGTTCGCTGGGAAGGCCGCCGTTATTGAGCTCGGGGGTAGCTCAACAGGGGGGAGTGTTTGGAGAGGGTCTGCAGCTAGGTATTATCGGTTAAAAGAGGCAAAGACGTTCTTAAAAATCAGAAAACCGGCAAACCTTTGCTTAACTCTTGAAGCAACGCCTGTATGTATTCGTATTTGTTTTACACAGTTTTATGGATACGTTTGTGCTAAAGACAAGTTTGTGGAGCTAGCTAAACAAGTGGACATTTCTGGCTACTTCTTTCTACCAGCAGTTGGCGTTGTAACACTGCGTATTAAGCTAATAATAATTCATTTAGTTGTTGTTACCTGTTAAAATATGCCATCTCCGTTTGTGGGCAATCGGTTTCATTCACAGGTGATTTTATTTAGCAGTTATAGGCTTTGAATTCTAATTTATATTTACTGTGAATTATATATATCAATGAAGAGAGAGAGATGACTCCATTGTTTTTCTTTTCTTTTTCAGTTTTACTCTGTATTCTAAGCGACAGCAAGTATGTGTAATAAATTTGGAGACTAAAAGAAGACATCTTTTGTCAATGAGTCAGAGTTTAGCTCAACGTTCTAGTTGAAATTACCACTACGTCTCAACGAAGTCAGTACAACTATTATTATTAAAAGTCTTTGACAGGCGGGTTCCTACACTACGTTTAAAGAAAGTCAGGAATTATTGTATCGTATTCAAATAATTTAGCTCAAAATTAATTTGATTTATGCTAATATTTAAACTTAAAGAGCAAGTCACCCCCAAATCACCCTAAATCTTTAGTGTATCTTAGTTAAAATTTTAATTGTCTCCCTGAAACTGTCAGTGTTGTGCCCTCTTCAGTTAAAAACTCAGCATTTTTATCTAAATCTGACATCACTATCAGCTAAGAGGTACACTATGGCGTTAAGTGGTACATTATGATGTCACTTTGTCGTTGTGAACCTGTGTGTGTGTATCACACACACACACGCAAGAACACACACATATGCACACACACTCACTCACACACACACACAAGAACACACACACACACACACACACACAAACACGTGCACACACACACACACACGCATGCAAGCACACACACACTCACACACACACACATACATGTACACATGCAAGCACCAGGCCCCCACAATGCGGCTCAAAAATTGAAGCAATCCCAGAAGTACCAAAAATTGCAGTTCCACCATCATCCACTAGGGGCTGGTGTCAGAAGTGAGCAAATCCTCGTTGACTCCCTTGTTAAAAATACCAACTTCACAGCAGAAATAAACATCAATCAATCAAAGCTTTATTTATAAAGCGCCTTCTGCGACCCTGTCGGGAAGCCCAAGGCGCTGAACACGATACATGAGAAATCAATCAATCAATCAATCAGAAAGTTAAATATGGTGAATAAATGGAAAATAAAAGCAATTCAAATATTACAAAAAAGGTACAACAAGTTTACAGCCTGGTACCAAAACATGTTTTAGGTATAAATGATCTAGTTTACACTCATGACAACTCTGAGGGAGGTGAATGTTTTTCTCACTCTTCTGTTTAAGTGTATTAAAAGCCTAAAATTCTGTATAATTAATGAGCATCAGACCCACGTGACCACAGAGCTAGCTCCGTGGAAAGGCCTCAGTAGAGCCTCGGTCTGGCCTGGAAACTGTTCTGGGATTTTGAGTCTCTGTGTGTGTGTATTCTTGTTTGGATATTATTTGTGCAATTGTTGGACAAAATGACTTGCTGTGGCATTAATTGCACTAATAGAGCGTCCAAGGAGTCTCCACTTCATTTTTTTTCGGTAAGTAAAATTATATTTATGTATTTTAGGTCACTGCCGAGCTGAGCTTAGATTTTAACATGTACTGTTTAACCATGAAATTTAAATGTAATAGGGTAAAACCCAGTGCATTTAACATAATGCTGCACTTTAGAAAATGGGTTGAAATATAACATGTTGGTGGAGCTGGGTTCCCACTATCGGCTTGTGGAGGTCTTGGGAGACCGATGTGTTCCACCCGGTTTTACCCAGTGGTCAGCCCGGCGTATCTCTGACTCAGAAGCTCTGGTGTTGTGCACAGTTAACTCCGGTTGTAGCTAGGTTGCTACCTCCATTAGCTTAGCTCCCACTTCCGCGTTAGCTTTGGGTTAGCTTCAGGTTAGCTTGTAGCTAGTTGAACGGGTGTCGTCAGTTGATCCCAGCCTTACAGCCCCACCCTCAGCTTCTCCTCTCTTCCCTTTTGTGGAATTGTCTGGGCTTGACGTAACCTGTGACACGGTCAAAATGGCGGTGGTGGCCACCTCCCGTTTTAGCACAAAAACTTATTATTGGAGCCTATGGACACGAATTATCCAATATTTATATTTCGATGGCAAGCACACACACACACACACACACACACACACACACACACACACGCACACGCACACGCGCACGCACACGCACACGCACACGCACACGCACACGCACACACACACACACACACACACACACACACACACACATGCACACACACACACATACAGAATCACACACACGCACACATGCACACACGCACACAAACACACACACACACACATGCACACACACACACATACAGAATCACACACACGCACACATGTACACACGCACACAAACACACACATGTACACACAAATAACACGCGCACACACACTCACACACACACATTGACTTACAGACAGATGAATAAAATTGGGTCTTCAGCTTTGATTAAAAACTGCTACAGAACAGGAATGCCGAATGTGTCATGGAAGCTCATTCCATAGTTTTGGAGCTGCAGCTGAAAAGGTTCTGTCACCCCACATCTTCAGCCGTGACCGGGGGACCACGAGCAAGGACAGGTCCTCTGAACGGAGTGCCTGAGAGGGAACATACGAGTGTCTGCCAGATACGCTGGAGCCAAAACGGAAAAATCACTTCCCCGATTTCCCTGTCAATCTCCTGCTCCGTCCTCCAACTCATGAACAAGATTCATACTCCAACTTCCCCCCTTAAGGTAAGGCATCTCCCCGTCTCCAATTTAAATTTACAGGAAAACTTAATGAAAATTATGGCGCGTGAAGTTTATTTCACTCCACTCGTGATGCTTTTGTTTTCCTGCACACTTCCTGTCCATCTGTCTTTGAAGCCGTTATCCATCAGGAAACCGCTACTCTAAGAAATGGCAGCGAATGTAAACAAGGAGGCGATCGTAATGAAGGGAACGATAGATGATCCGAGTCATGAAAAGCCACTTAGAGCAGCCACGGTGAAACTGATGAAAGGTTTCCTGCTCACCACGTCTCACTCCTGGCAGGCTTCACACATGAGTGTGCACATATCTAAAACCAGCACATGCACCTTTTCACAAGTGCATTCATCTCCTCACCAGGACAGAAGAAACTGACCAAAAGTGAAGCTTTACCCAAACCTTCATCTCTGTTGGCAGCACAAAGAAAAAGAACTGAACACATTTTAACATTTAACAGCAGAACTGGAGCCGTTTTGCCTGAAGGTTAATTTAATTTTAAATCAGTGTAATTATTTATTTATTTATTTATTTATCTATGCCTGTGGCCCCAACGGGAGGACAGGCTGCCAATCAGCTCACTCCAGGCGTCTCGGTTCTGGGCTACAACTATATAACAATTATCCCAAAAAGCTACGAACGGTTTCCTTCAACTAAAAGGGTTTCTGTTCAAATTTGATGGATAATCTGCCCATTTCTCCATGAAATAAATCCATTTTTTGTTTCAGAGAAACTCTCAGACCATTTATCATGTTTATTAGAAGTTTCTATAGATTATGCATGTTATATTTAAAGCTTGGCAGACAAAGGAGGGATTTCACAGCTCAAGTTCATCCATTATGGATCTGGCAAGCCATCCTGTACATGTGAATATAAAGTCTGGCCACGACACGGACAGATCTCAGTCATGAGATGGTTGGCTTTCAAACTGTCTCCACGTGCTATTGGACGATGAACAACGTGACGTTCTCACTGCTGTGGATGTCAGTGAACACCACGCTCTGTTGAAGAAGATGCAAACACGTCCCTTTTCTAAATAAAGTACATCTATCTGCTCTTGACTCAAAGAAAAGCAAAAGTCTGAATAGTCCAAATGCCAAGTCCCTTTCATTTTAGTTTTGATCAGATGCAGTATTGCCCCGCCCACCAAACCGATACAGCTCTGTGATTGGCCCATCAAATCGATAGTGCTATGATTGGCGTGCCACCAGACTGGCCGGGCGGCGGAGGTTCGTATGGAGTGCGGCTGAACTGACCTGAAGAGCAGGTTAATGATCATCTGGACATTTCCTCCTTCGGATAATGTCAATAACTAAATCCAGCACCGAAAAACTGAAATGTCTGCTTTCAACTGGTCTAAGAACGAGCACTAATGTTTTTGCCTGTGTCCATGAGTGTGTCGTTAAAACAACTCAATAAAATGCTGCACTTTAATCCAATCAAACTCAGAGATCAGTCACTACACAAGAGGGCGAGAGCCACAGCTAATCAATCCCAGAAACTCAGAGACTCTAAGGGTCATTTTAGCTCACACAGGCTAAAGAAAACGATATGAAAAAGTTGCACGGTGTGGCTTTAATTTGTAAGTTGCAATGAAATCTAGTGTAACCACTTTTTCTCAGTTTGTGGAACAAATGCAAGTACAAGTCAAATAAAGAGAAGAGAAGATGCATCTACCTGTGAAAAGCTATCTTATTGTGTGACAAAGACCACCTGCTGAGATAAACCTTTTTATGAGGGACAAGAATCCCAATAGAGGACCCGGCATTCTGGATCTGTACGGAGGTCTCATCCTGAAGGGTATGTGTGGAACGACAAGATGGCGTCTCATGTGTTTATGAAACTCCGATCAAACTCTGATCATAGCTAGAAGCAAAACATCACAACATCACTCAGACTTGCTTCTCCGGATACGAGAGTTCTGATCATAACATCACTCATGTTACACCATCCACCTCAAGTCTCATTACACCAGATCCATTCATCACTTAGAGTTAGTTAGTCTTGTTTAAAATTGTTTAAATTGTTTAGAAATAAATTCTCTTAAATGTTTTAAAGGACTCTCTCTCCTCTTGTCTCTGACTTAATACGAAGTGTCACATAATCCCTGCAATAAAAAGTTCCAATCTTCTGTTTAAAATAACCAGACGGTTCGTAAGGTTGATTTCATGTTTACTATGTAATCTTACGTCTCACGGGTCCTTAATTACATGTAAATGAACTTCTTTTACATGATGGCTTTATTAATTACAAAGAGACTCAATTTCTCCCACAGTTGGTTTGAAACTAAATGAATTCTAGGTCTTCAGCTGAAAGAGTTTTTATTTTATTTGTCGTTGTTTTAAAGACACTTGAGAACATAGCAGGTGTTTTTGTTTCACCGTCACAAAAAGGAAGAGAGGTACACGCTTATTAAATCTGACAGGAACAAAAACATCAGATCTTATTATCCTGGCCTGCTTTTAAATTCACTAGAGTTAAAAAAAAAGAGTTTGTAAAGGTGTGTGTGTGTTTGTGTGTGTGTGTGTGTGTGTGTGTGTGTGTGTGTGTGTGTGTGTGTGTGTGTGTGTGTGTGCATGTGTGTGTGTCGCGGTTGAAGGAAATAAACAATGTATAAAAATCGTACACCATCTGTAACTTACCAGAATGAAAATAATCGGGAAGGTGATGTTTAGTCACCTTACAGCAGCGATCCACGCGAGCCGACAACGCTTTGTTATGCTAGCGACTTGGTCTCCGTGGTTTTGCCTCCAAGCAGGAAAACAGTGAAAGTTGGCCTGTTTTCCACATTTATTCCCCTGGCGATCATGTGCGTCACCCCCACAACACCGCAACGGTTTACTAGAGTTGTGTAACATAACCGATCAACTGAATAATAGATTAAGCTGCAAGAACAACACTGAGCGCGCTGTTTACAGTATTAACAAGCAACAAGTAAGGACTCACACGCCTTCAACAGGGAGGACGCGTCGGTGATGACGTCATTATCGCAAGCCCTATTACCAACAACTAGGGATGGGTACCGAATCAAGTACTTTTTAAGGCACTCGGTACCCAGGCCGCGCGCATTGGCGCAAGAGCGTAATGTCATCAGTCATAGTAGGGGAGCTGTAAACAAAGCAGCATGGCAGCGAGGAAGCATTCTGAAGTTTGGGTCCACTTCACTAAATCCGTTGGGCTGTGGGTGATGATGAAACCAGTGGCTACGATCTGAGTGTGAGGCATTTTAATCTGCTCCAGCACCAAAATGAACTGTTTAAGATAGCGTTAGCTTGATTGTTAAGTTTTTGTTTACATAGCTAATGGTGTGTACGCTTTCTACTCGGAACTCCGAAATTCCGACTAGTAGAAAGCGAACGCGCTCTAAAGTTTTGCTGCATTTCACGAAATGCGATGGCCTATTGGGTGGTGATGAAGCCAGCGACAACAATCTGAGTACGAGACATCTTAATCTGCTCCAGCAGCACAATCAATCAATCAATCAATCAATCATTTTATATATAAAGCCCCTTCCCACCCCGATCAAGGGGGCAAAAGGTGCTGAACATAGTGCAAAGAAGCACAGCTCTATAATAAAATACTGAGATAATAACATTTTAAAACAAAACAAAAAAAAATTAAAACCATTAAAATGTGAATAAAAACTAACAAAATGTTCGCTCTTCATAACTGTTCTTTTACACATTTACCTCTTCACTCGCTGCCAGTGAAGAAGGGAGTCTGATGTGCTTGCCATTAGGGATGGGTACCGAATTCGGTACTTTTTAAGGTACCGGCAGAATTCCATAGTACCGACTGAACACCGATTCACGTCATTTCAAACGGTGCCTCGTTTCGGTAACCGTCCTTCATAACGAGAACTTGCCTAGACAGCTGTGCATGTGCAAGAGTGTTATGTTGTCGGTCGCTGCGAGCCAGTTGTAAACAGAGCAGCATGGTAGAAAGAACGCACGCTAAAGCTTGGGTCCACTTCACTAAATGTGATGGGTAACTGGGTGATGATGAAACCAGCGACAGCTATCTAAGTGAGACATCCTCATCTTAATCTGCTCCGATAGGTAAATAAAATGTTTACAATAACGTTAGCTTGATATGTTAGCTTCCGTTTCGCTAATGGTGCGTTCGCTTTCTCCTCGGAACTCCGAATTTCCGACTAGAAGAACATGAACGTGCTCTAAAGTTTGGCTTCACTTTACTAAATGCGACGGGTGACTGGGTGACAATGAAACCAGTGACAACAATCTAAGTGTGAGGCATCATCGTTTTAATCTGCTCCAGCAAGTAAATAAACTGTTTAAGATAACGTTAGCTTGATATGTTAGCTTCCTTGCCACCGTTGTTATCAGCTAATGGTGCGTTCGCTTTCTCGTCGGAAATTCTAACTTTCCAGTAGAAAAAAATCAAAGAAAAAGGACGGCAAAAGGAATGAAGATACACAGTAAATTTAGTTCACAGTAAAGATGTTTGCTTCAGTTTAATTATCAGCTTATAAAACTACAAGGACGATGTTAAAATACAAACAGTTGTATGTTATTTATCGTGATATTTATCAAATATGGTTATATGTTGAGAAAAATATATATTTAATTATAAATGAGAATTAAAATAATAAACACTCAAAAGTAACTAAAATTGGTACCGTTAAGTACCGGTATCGATTCCTAGGTACCGGGAATTAGTACCGATTCGATTCAAATGTCAAAGGTACCCATCCCTACTTGCCATGTTGCTGGAGCCCCAAAACTCTGGAACACTCCTCTTTGTGTCACGGTCCGTGGTGAGCCTCCTGCATTTCACCTGTATTTTCTGAGCATTGTTTTCAGGTGGGCGTGTCTGAGAGTCTGAGAGTCTCCAGCTGCAGCCAATCCAGTCATTACGGTCCAGGGGATTTAAGGAGCAGTGTGGCACTTCACTTCGCCGGATGATTACTCTATCTTGGGTAGCTCTAGCCTTAACCTGTCTTGATCCTGTGAAATTTCTAGTTCCTAGTCACTAACCTGTATTTGAAGCTCTGCTTGATTTCTGTCGTCAGAAGAAATCCTGATAATCCTCCCCTGCTCTGCTCCAGGTTTCTCTTTCACACTCCACCACCTCCATAACCAGCTTGGACTCCTGCACACCAGATCACGCCGTCTCCTCCCCTGGCCGCTCGCTCTCAGCCGCTCACCTGCCTCCACCAAACCGCTGCTCCTACCTACTCTCTGGACCAACAGTCCCATCACCTTCTGGAGCTTTCCTGCTCACCCGGACCTGACCAGTCCCTCCGGAGGTTCTCACCACTACTGCAATCAGTAAGCTCCACTCCCAATATCATTCTCCGTCATTCCTCCATATACTCATTTTGTCTCCCTCCTCAGAGTTCCATCCTGAAATCTTGCTGCCAGCCTGCCCGTCGTCTGTTCCCCTCGTTGCCCTTCAGTACATAATAAAGTCGTTTTACTTACTTACCGGTTCCTGTGTGGTGATTCTGCATGTCGTGCGTCAAAAGATTGCCGCCCGCCATGACAGAATCATCCGGCCATAACAATGATCCCATTGCAGAATCCAACCCGTCCACTAGTGCTCCGCTCGCTGTTTCTGAGGTTCTCACACGCCATGAACACGCCATCCATGGTTTACTGGAGCAAGTCTCCGACTCTCACCGACGAATACTCCAGATGGACACAATGTTACGTAATCTCACTACACGCTTAACTCCCTCGGAACCTTCTGCTCAGCCTCCCGTTTCTCCTCCGTCCGTACTTCCGGTTCCGCCCCCTACTGTAAACTTCCGGATACCCAACTCACCTCCTTCAGACATCTATTCCGGTGAGTTCGGCAAATGCCGTGGTTTTCTGTTTAATTGCCAGTTGGCTTTTGAAAGATCTCCTGAAGCTTTCATGTTAGATTCAGTTAAGATTTCCTATATTATCGGTTTACTCCGGGGTAAGGCTTTAGATTGGGCTGAAGCCAGGAGCCATGACGTTAGTTTTCTGCGTGGTCCACTTTCACATTTCCTAGCTGAATTCAAGCAAACGTTCGATCACTCAGAGACCCCAGCTGAGGTAGCCAAAAAAGTGTGGAATCTCCGCCAGGGAAATCAAACAGTAGCCGATTTCGCCATAGCATTTCGCACGCTGGCAGCAACTTCCTCCCTCGATAGTGGTTCGTTACTGGGAGCATTTACCCAGGGGTTAAATGATCGCCTCCAGGATCAGTTGGCGTTATGCCA
This sequence comes from Nothobranchius furzeri, assembly GCF_043380555.1. Taxonomy (NCBI): domain Eukaryota; kingdom Metazoa; phylum Chordata; class Actinopteri; order Cyprinodontiformes; family Nothobranchiidae; genus Nothobranchius; species Nothobranchius furzeri. The sequence continues at coordinate 74,600,070 of NC_091746.1, read as the reverse complement.
GGAACCTCCTGACCTCGAAACCCTTATTACCTTGGCCATAAAGATTGAAAAGCGTCTCAAGGAGCGTTCTAAGGGCTCTAGAATGTCATTTCCACCGCTAACTCAAACCAGAACCCCTCAGCCACCAGTCGCATCTTCCTCAGGAGACGAGCCTATGCAGATCGGCAGAACCCAGCTGAGTCAGGAGGAGCGGCAACGTCGTTTCTCCGCTAATCTTTGTTTTTACTGTGGTCAATCAGGGCACAGAATCTCAAATTTTGGCTTGCGGGTAAAAGGGCAAGCCCACCAGTAGTTCCGGGATTACTGGTGGGTGGTAATGGTGGCTCAAACTCCCGATGTTTGCTTCCTTGTACTGTGGTGTGTAATCAAAGAAGTCGTGTGTTGAAGGCTTTAGTAGACTCTGGATGCGAACGTAACATGCTGGACCAATCAGTCGTTCAAGATCTGGACATTCCCACTATTCTCCTTCCGACTCCTCTGCGAGCATCATCCCTGGATGGCAACTCTCTCACTACCATAACCCACCAGACCGTGCCAGTCAGCTTGCTGGTGTCAGGCAACCACCAGGAAAGTATCTCGTTTTTTGTTTTTCCATCTCCTCACTCCCCCGTAGTCTTAGGATATGATTGGCTGGTTAAGCACAACCCACAAATAAATTGGAAAACATCCCGAGTGACTGTTTGGAGCTCACACTGCCTAACTGACTGCCTTCGTTCTGCTCCACCTATCTGTTCAGCACCAACAGCCGATTCCCCAGTTCCTCCCGACCTGTCTGAAGTACCAAAGGAGTATCATGACCTCGCCCTTGTGTTCAGTAAGGACCGAGCCTCATCTCAACCTCCTCACCGTCCTTACGACTGTGCCATCGATCTCCTGCCGGGCGCAACACTTCCATCCAGCAGGTTGTATAACCTATCCAAACCCGAACAGCTCAGCATGTCCACCTACATTAACAAATCCCTAGCATCTGGTATCATCAGACCATCCACTTCACCACTAGGAGCAGGATTCTTTTTTGTAACTAAGAAGGATGGTTCACTTCGACCTTGCATTGATTACAGAGGGCTCAACCAGATTACAGTAAAAAACAAATATCCTCTTCCGTTACTGTCATCCACATTCGAACCTGTTCAAGATGCTACCATTTTCACAAAACTCGACCTACGCAATGCTTACCATCTCGTCCGAATCAGAGAGGGCGATGAATGGAAAACGGCGTTCAAGACTCCCCTTGGTCATTTTGAGTATTTAGTCATGCCTTTTGGTCTCACAAATGCCCCCGCAGTGTTTCAATCCCTGGTCAATTCTGTTCTTGGCGACTACCTCAACCAGTTTGTCACAGTCTATTTGGATGACATTCTTATTTTCTCCAGATCCCCTGCTGAACACCGACAACATGTCAGATGTGTACTTCAACGCCTACTGGAGAACCGGCTCTATGTAAAGGCAGAGAAATGCGAGTTCCACGTACCCTCAGTTAAGTTCCTCGGCTTCATCCTTGAGAGCGGGCGGTTGAAGACGGATCCAGAAAAGATCAAGTCAGTTCTCTCCTGGCCTACTCCCACCACACGCAAGCAGCTTCAACGCTTCTTAGGTTTTGCAAATTTTTACCGTCGTTTCATTAAAAACTACAGCCAGACTGCCGCCCCACTCACTCAGCTCACATCCATTAATAAACCCTTTATTTGGTCCCCCTCTGCTGAAGAATCCTTCCAAGCCCTAAAAGACAAATTCACGCAAGCACCTATTCTGACCCGTCCTGACACTTCTGCCCAGTTCACCCTGGAGGTTGACGCTTCTGACTCTGGTGTTGGTGCTGTGCTGTCACAGGTTTCCCCCTCAGATCACCGTCTCCACCCATGCGCTTTCTTCTCTCGCCGCCTCTCCCCAGCTGAGAAGAACTACGATGTCGGGGATCGGGAACTGTTGGCCATTAAACTGGCCCTGGAGGAGTGGCGACACTGGCTGGAGGGAGCGGAACACCCTATCATCATCTGGACCGACCATAAAAACTTGGCATATTTAAAGGAGGCTAAAAGATTGAATCCTCGACAGTCCCGCTGGTCCCTGTTTTTCTCCCGTTTCCACTTTCTCATCTCTTTCAGACCCGGTTCCAAGAACACTAAACCTGACGCCCTGTCCAGACTGTATTCACCCGACAAAGACCCCGAATCAGCCCCTATTCTGCCACCATCCTGCATAGTGGGCGCTGTAGATTGGGACATCACAAAGAAAGTTCAGGATGCCCAGCAGACTGAACCCGATCCAGGTACCGGTCCACCACACAAGGTATATGTCCCTACCCGGGTTCGTGGTGATCTGATACATTGGGCCCACACAGCTAAATTATCTATCCATCCTGGGGTTGGCCGTACACTGGCTTTAATCCGTAGAACCTTCTGGTGGCCCTCAATGTACAAAGACGTCCGTGAATACATCAGTGCCTGTTCCATCTGTGCCAGAAACAAATGCAGTAATCAACCCCCAGCTGGTCTTCTCAACCCACTTCCGGTACCCACTCGCCCCTGGTCTCATATAGCTTTGGATTTTGTTACTGGTCTACCCCCCTCTAATGGTTTTTCAGTCATTCTCACTATCGTCGATCGATTCTCTAAGTCCTGTCACCTGGTTCCTCTCAAGTCTCTCCCAACATCTGCCGAAACTGCCAGTCTACTAATCAAACATGTCTTCCGTCTCCATGGTATTCCTGCAGAGATCTTATCTGACCGTGGTCCTCAGTTCCTGTCCCGTGTATGGAAAGACTTTGCAAACCACCTGGGGGCCCGTGTCGCCCTGAGCTCCGGGTTCCATCCTCAGACGAACGGACAATGTGAGAGGATGAATCAGGAGCTCGAAGCTATGTTAAGATGCGTGTGTTCATCCAACCCCTCTGGATGGAGTTCCCAACTGCCCTGGGTGGAATACGCACACAATGCTCACACCTCTGCATCTACAGGTTTGTCCCCATTCGAAACCGTTCTAGGTTACCAGCCCCCTCTGTTCCCATCCAGTCAGGACCCTCCTACCACAGCCCCCCAGTTCATTCGCCGTGCCAGGCGCACCTGGGCTCAGACCACGGCGGCCCTTCAACGGACAGCTGACCGCAACCGCCGTCTGGCAGATCGCCACAGGCGACCTGCTCCTGTGTATGTCCCTGGGCAGAAGGTCTGGCTCTCCACCAGGGACATCCGGCTGAGGGACACCAGCAAGAAGTTGGCTCCTCGGTTCATTGGTCCGTATCCGATCACTGACGTCATTAGTCCCTCCGCTGTCCGCCTGGCCCTGCCTCCGTCCATGCGTGTCCACCCTGTGTTCCATGTCTCCCTGCTGAAACCTGTTCTGTCCAGTCCTTTGTGTCCTGCCCCTGCTCCTCCTCCACCTGCCCGGCTCGTCGGCGGTGGCCTGGTTTACCCGGTCCGCCGTCTCCTCGACATCCGTCCCCGAGGCAGGGGCCTCCAGTACCTGGTGGACTGGGAGGGGTATGGTCCGGAGGATCGTTCCTGGGTTCCTCGATCCTTCATAACGGATCCGGATCTCATCAGGGACTTCGAGGCCTCTCGGGCTGCCTCCTCCTCTGCCTCCTCCTCCTCTGCTCGGCCGCCGGGTGGCGCCCGTTGAGGGGGGGGGTACTGTCACGGTCCGTGGTGAGCCTCCTGCATTTCACCTGTATTTTCTGAGCATTGTTTTCAGGTGGGCGTGTCTGAGAGTCTGAGAGTCTCCAGCTGCAGCCAATCCAGTCATTACGGCCCAGGGGATTTAAGGAGCAGTGTGGCACTTCACTTTGCCGGATGATTACTCTATCTTGGGTAGCTCTAGCCTTAACCTGTCTTGATCCTGTGAAATTTCTAGTTCCTAGTCACTAACCTGTATTTGAAGCTCTGCTTGATTTCTGTCGTCAGAAGAAATCCTGATAATCCTCCCCTGCTCTGCTCCAGGTTTCTCTTTCACACTCCACCACCTCCATAACCAGCTTGGACTCCTGCACACCAGATCACGCCGTCTCCTCCCCTGGCCGCTCGCTCTCAGCCGCTCACCTGCCTCCACCAAACCGCTGCTCCTACCTACTCTCTGGACCAACAGTCCCATCACCTTCTGGAGCTTTCCTGCTCACCCGGACCTGACCAGTCCCTCCAGAGGTTCTCACCACTACTGCAATCAGTAAGCTCCACTCCCAATATCATTCTCCGTCATTCCTCCATATACTCATTTTGTCTCCCTCCTCAGAGTTCCATCCTGAAATCTTGCTGCCAGCCTGCCCGTCGTCTGTTCCCCTCGTTGCCCTTCAGTACATAATAAAGTCGTTTTACTTACTTACCGGTTCCTGTGTGGTGATTCTGCATGTCGTGGGTCAAAAGATTGCCGCCCGCCATGACACTTTGTGCGTTTGGCTCCCTCTGTCAGCAGATTCAAGTCTGCCCTTAAAACACTTTTTCAGTATCGACTTCCCTCCGTGACACTTTACATGAAAATCCAGCACCGGGTTTATTTTTCTTAATTTAGTTTTTATGACTCAGTAGCTCACTTTTAACACCTCGCACCATCTTGTAGTATTTTTGGTTTTATTTGTGCCATTTCCAATGGTTTTTATCATTTTATTTTTGATAGTGCTGTTAACTATTCTCTTATTCTATTGTTTTTAGTAGGAATGTTTATCGTTGATTATTTATGCTATGTTTTTATGTATTTTACCTGATTTTCATGCTTTCATTGTGTTTTGCTAATATATTTGAGCATTTGGCTCTTTTATGTACGGCACTTTGGTTAGCTGGTTAAATAAATTGGTATAGTATGGTATGATATGGTATGGTATGGTGTGGAATGGTATGGTATGATATGGTACGGTATGGTATGGAAGTTGTGTTCCCAGGGGTTTTTGACCCTAATGGCCATCGGTAGGTAAGGTCTTACTCGAACACAAAAATACAGCTTGCTTGCAATTATTTAGGTACTGCCTCCTATCACCAGGGAAAATACACACCGTCACTTTAAGAGCCTCTCCTGATTGCTCCAGAACAACACTAATCACTGGAAGCTTAAAGTCAACATAATGAAGTGGTTAATTCCCATTTAAATGTATAGTTGCTGTTGTTAAAGAAGAGTTTAACATATCTCTAAACTCGTCTGATGAATTTTTGGGTGAAACATGAATTCTTTCTTTAATTAAATAAAGAATATTCTACTAAATGGTAAAAATGGCCTGTTTTTGATAAAGTGCCTTCTAAAGTCCCCCCCCCCCCCCCCCTTTAAAAATGCCATTTTAAAAAAGGCTTAATTATCTGAATAACCTGTCATATTTTGGTAGAATTCCTCTGCTGCATTATTTTCAAAAATTAATTAAAAGTTGGATTTTTGTGGATGATTTTAGAAACTCGCTGTCTGGAACGAGTTACGTGACAAACCACCAGAGTAAACGGATCTATCTGTTGGTATCAGTCAAACATTCTGTCACAGATTTAATGACATATCTGCATAAAAATGGACACAAAGCCCAGTTTTCTTTACTCTGGTTGAAGATCAGAACCATTTCCGTGCTGTTCTGGATTAAAGCTAAAGCAGACCTCTCTGGTTTAAGGCAAACCTGTAAAATCTGATAAAATCTCGTTTCTCTTTTGTCCACATGCCAGCTGCTCGACTCCAGCCATGTTTGGACGCCTAAACGTGTGTTTTTGCACCGTGTTTGCTCTCCATGTCAAAGCTTTGTAACACGCTGGCCGAACGTCCGCCGGGCTCGTCCGGTTGTGATTCACTCCTGAATGTGAGGCGCTGAGTGAGTTGCCCGTAGTCGTTTACAGCTGGCTTCTTTTTGTTGTTGTTGACAGATAAAACCTGACAGATTTCAAACCAAACCGAGCAGGAGAGAGAGGAACCAAGCCGTTGCATCACACAGCTCTACTGTTCTATGATCTCTGCTTTAGAAAATGGCGTTAAAGGCCGTCGGTTAAAGCGTTTTAATACAATGCTACAAAAAGACACCGTGGTTCGAGAACAAGTTCCTTTTTCCAAAAGGACTTGGGTCTGATCGGATACACACACTTATAAACATGCCTGCATCTACAGATCCCTGCTAACAACCCCTAACCCTCTACAGGCGCTCACTGAAGTAGTTAAAAACAAAGTGATCAAATATGAACGTTGGACCTGTTCTGGTAAAAGAAATCCCAAATAAAACGAGATGAGAACGTTAAATAAACCTTATTTTTGAATTACATAGATGATTATAAGACACTTTAGAATAATCTAGCTAATTTTAACATTATATCACTGTAGAATGATATAAACTATATCACAATCATTAAATAATATAGTATATTAAAAAAAAGAAATGTTGAAAGGTACAATAGATACATTATAGAATATTATGTACTTGAAGATCTGCCTCAATGCCATTTTCCTTCTCTTCATCATCATCACTGATGGTGGGATTGGCAGGCACAATAACCGTCCTCCTCATTTCTCCGTAGAAATCTTAGTTTAAAACTGTTAAATATATTCAGTATTGTAGTTGTTATTGTTACTGGTACCATGAATATTAAGACTATGTCTTTAAAAAACAACAGATTTTACTTAAAATATACATAATTTAATTTTCTTGTTCAGCCGGTATGTTAAAATATGGAAGGTTAGATATTCATGCTATAACTCCACCAACTTTATTGAGTTTAACATTTACAACACATACATCCTTATTTAGCACAATGAGAGCTTCATAAACCTAGCATTGTTAGTTTTAGAGATCTGACTGTAAACACGAGAGGAGACCGAGCAGCTTTCTGCAGACACACCAATGTTTGGAGCGTCGTAGCCCCACGCTGATTGGTCGAACGGTGCCATGGCTCAAACTGTGACTAGCTTGATCTCTGATGATTGGTTGGGTGAAATCCTGTAATTCTAGGAGTTTGTGAAAAGGCACACCGGCATCATTTATGATGTGAGTGGAAGTGTCTAAGTAAAGGCATTGGCCCAACGAAGGGTTAAACTGAATCCAGGAGTTATTTCCAACACGTAAAGTCCAGCCTACAGAAACACAAGCAGGGTTAGAGAAGGGATTCTGTCTTTAAGCTGTGATAAGAGCGTGTTATCTGTAGTCTCAGAAGTTTCTTTAAAAAGTGACATGATCAAAGCCTGAAGGCTTAGTCTGTCCTCCAAGGCCTAGTCCATTAAACAGCACCAAAATTCAAAGAGTGAGAAGAGACGACGTCTCTGCAAACCAAATCCCCACTTTTCTTCCACTAATTCCTCTGAGAACACCTGTGTGTGTATGTGTGTGTGTCTACATCACACAGACAGCAGGGACAGCAGTAGCTCAGGAGGTAGAGCAGGATGCCCAGTAGTTGGAAGGTTGCAGGTTTGATCCCAGCTCTGACTACAGAATGCTGCTGTGTCCTTGGGCAAGACACTAAACCGTGTTTGCCTGATGGTGGTGGTGGGAGGGACCGGTGGCGCCTGTGCTCTGTCAGTGTTCCCCACCAGCTCGTCTAACACATTCTCACACCCAAAGCGTTGAAAAGCGACGCGGGGTGACCAAACGTTTGTTTCTGAGCCGACGCGCGGTGCCAGAGCGTTGGTTTTCAACGCCCGCGGTAAAACGGAGATCTCACCGATTCCTGACCTCTAACCTCTTGCTATTTAACCTTCCCCTCACCCCGTCCTGACCTTAACCCAGTTGCTCATTCTGAACTTCCCATTAACCGTGTTGGAGAGGAACGTTACAACTAGGAACAAAGTTTTGAAAGTGCAAGAGGGTTAAGGTTAGGACAGGGGTGAGGGGAAGGTTAAATAGCAAGAGGTTAGAGGTCAGAAATTGGTGAGATCTCCGTTTTACCGCGGGCATCGGAAACCGACGCTCTGGCACCGCGCGTCAGCTCCCGGCGTGTTGGGACTCCCAACGCATCAGAAACAAACGCTTGGGTGCCCGGCGTCATTCTTTGACGCTTCGGGTATGAGGAAGTGTTGACTCATCACCACCAGTGTGTGAATGGGTGAATGAATGATTGTTTTGTGAAGCACCTTGGGGGGTTGTAGAACCCTAAGAAGGCACTATACAAATACAGGCTGTAACGTCCAGCAATGGTCAGTGTAGGTACAGTCTGACCTTTCAACATCCATTCAACATCTGGTCACAAAGGAGACACAACACTGCATGTGATCCCTTTAAATGAGCCGGCCTTCATACCAGCTGGGACTCACAGACTCTGCAAGTCTGAAAGATAAACAATAACTTTCTTTCCCAAGGTCCCATCTGTCTGCCTCCACAGAAGGAACAACTCCAGCTCCAATCAGTTGCTAAAATCAAGAAATCAATGTGAACTTTTTCCATAACTCATAATCTAGATAATCATTAAATAAACATGTGTTTATAGCTACTTATAATAATTATATTGTAATGAAATGCTTCATTCATCAGTGTTCAGTAATTGAAATGTTATGTTATGTCTATCACTGCAGTGTGTTCAGGATGTATCTACGACGAGGTCCTCACACCTGCACTCACACAATAACAAGTACGGTTAACTCTAACACGAACTTGCCCTTTTAACCAGTCAGAACATCTGTTATCAAGATGGCGTGTTTCTGAGTTGTCTTGGTAACATCTCCCAAGCTGTCAGCCTCTGATTGGCTGTGCAAGTCATAACATGTAAACCTTAAAACTGGGTCATCCTGAGTGATTCGCTCAGACCGGCCACCTGTAGTAAAACCTCTTTAACCATCAAAGATTTTGACACGTCGTCAAAACCTTTTTGCACCTGCGAAGCTGATGAGCGAACAGTTCCTGCAGAACAAGCTGATATTGTTAGACTCCTTAAGAGTCCTAAAGACGCACGGTTCCATCCAGCTGTAGTGACCCGAGACATCTCTGGACTGAAGAGTCGGTACCACGGTATTCTACAGCCCTCCGGTGCCAGAGGTCAGCCGACCCCTGCGACTTTCGGATCCACCAAGAGGGTCTCTCCAAAACGGGTGAAGTAGACATGACAGATTGTGTCTGATGTGTTTATGAAAGATAACGTCATAGTTTAAAGTTAAAAGTTAAAGACCCATTAGGTGTCACACACACTGATGTGTGTGCGAAATTTGTTCTCCGCATTTGACCCATCCGCTGGGGGAGCGGTGAGCTGCAGACACAGCCGCGCTCGGGAACCACTCGGTGGTTTAGCGCAAACCAAATTCTTTTTCATCCGGAAACGCCGCTCTCCGAGATTCGGAAGTTCTGACCAACATCACATAGACACATAGCCTTCATCACCTTTAGCTCCATCCAATCACAGAAAAGGCTTAGTTCACTTATGTTTAATTGTAATAAAATAATTTCTTACTTTTATAAACCTGACTCTTCTGAATCAAAACAAAGTGTGTAAAATTACTTAATAAAGCAAAAATCCTACAATCTTCTCATTAAGCCCTATAATCTTCTGATATTTACAATAAAGATCCAGCAAGGTAATATTTTATATTTATATAGAATATCTAGCCTAGTGAACTAGACCAAATTCTTGCTTTGCAAAGTATGGTCTAGGCACACTCCATTGGAACCTCAGTAGCTCCTACCAGGACTCTGGCCAGCCAATCACAGCTCTCTAGAGGGGTTTCAAACACTTAAAGAGCTGTGATTGGTCCATAATGGTGGGCCAATCATAGTACTCTATCTGCTTAGTGAACAAATCACAGAGCTTTATCTGCTTTGTGGGCCAATCAGGGCACTCTATATGCCTGGTGGGTGGGATGAAGCAACAGAGTGAAACAAGAGTATGTCACATTCATTGTCCAGTGGAATGCGGAGATGATTTGAAAGACAACGGTAGAACCCGCCCCACAACTGAGAGCCGTCAATGGAGCGTGGGCAGACTAAATAATACATTTATTTAGTCTGGCTTGCCAGGCTATAGAATATCACATCTTCCTGGTCAAACATACAAATAAATAATCCATTTGCTAACGCTACAAGGCTATTACCATTTACCACAGAATAATGCTCGCGTCCTGGTTTCTTGCAAGAGGGACGTTTAACACATGGAACACAGATGTGGTGTTTTACCAGATGTTTGTTATTCAAACCTTAGAATTCAGTATTTTGCAGAAGTAGCTTGCTTGAACAGCAAGAAAACTGTCTCCTATTACACCTTTAACGGTGTTTGCAACAACGTTTGAGTCCCGCCTGCCAAACTGGCAGTTGCAGGAGCGTCCAATGCAGGACATTTTTGAACCACGTAGGACAATGTCCTTGCAGGCTTCTGATTTGTATCTGTATAAAAATGAGTTTTGTAGTGACCTCTGACCTTTACATATTGTACTTATTTTTACTTTGAAAAAAAGAACTGTCGTGATTTTCTGCAAAATGCACAATGTTTTCTATAATGAGGTTTGGACAGTCACTCTGCTCCCAAAGACAACATTGATCAGACAAATGATTAACTCATTCACTGCCAGCGTTTCTCACCGTTTTTACTGTTTGTTTAAGAGTGACAGAACGTTGCGCGCTAGGATGATGTCGACACCAAAACTACCAAAACAAAGCGGAGACTCACCTCTTACATCAGGAAGAATCCGTGCGTTTCGAGCGTTATCCGTTCTTTCATAATCCGTTGTTGAATTGTGATCGGCAGAAGCTTTTCTGGTTCGCGCCTCACATTTTTTTACAGCAGCGGCCCAAAACGATCTCCTAACACATGGATGTTCTGCTTCCTGATCACGTGACGTGTGACGTACACAGATGAAGATCGGCTTTAGAGCTGGGATGTTTGTTCTCACGGTGCGGGGGCTCGTCTGACGCCCACACAGTAAAAACATGCAAATGACAACTTTAGTCGTCAATGGCAGTGAATGAGTTAAAGATCATCATGTAATCATAAGGGATTATTATGAAACCACGCAAACATCAGAAAACATGAAAATATTTCTAAATGTTATAATGATCCAGGGGTTATTATGAGAGCTGTTGTAGCCTAATGGTACTGTTGTTCTAGGGGACGTGGTGGTTGATTGAAGGGTGAACGTTGGAGATGCAGGTTTATCTCAGCTGTTTGTTGGACTACTTTAATAAACCACTGTTAAGGGTAAAAGGCCATTCTGTCTGGTGTTTTATCCATCCATCCATCCATCTTCTGAACCCACGTTGTCCATGTAGGGTTGCGGGGGGGCTGGTGCCTATCTCTAGCGGTCAACGGGCAATCAGGCGGGGTACACCCTGGACAGAGAGCCAGTCCATCGCAGGGCAACACAGACACACACACACACACACACACACACACACACACACACACACACACACACACACCTAAGGACAATTTGGAAAGACCAATCAACCTAACAGTAATGTTTTTGGATGGTGGGAGGAAGCCGGAGAACCCGGAGAGAACACACGCATGCACAGGGAGAACATGCTAACTCCATGCAGAAAGATCCCAGGCCGGGAAGCAAATCCAGGACCTTCTTGCTGCAAGGCAACAGCTCTAACCACTGTGCCACTGCGCAGCCCTGTCTGGTGTTTTAGTTCTGCATAAATATCACAATAAAATCTTGTTACCTCCCGTTTGTACTACAGCTGCTGAAAGCTCCCGGTGCCCAGATCCGTTAAAATGCTTGGAAGCCGAGGCCCAGCAGGCAGCTGCGAAACCAGAGACGAACTCTGATGGATCGTTGAAAACATTTGTCCGTGTCGCAGAATCAGAGCAGTTTGTCAACAGGTTGTGGTTTTAAGAAGTTTATTATTTTGGTAAGTTGGGGTCATAATGTCCAACGATTTCAGGTTTTTCATTGGACAAATTGAAACACATCCGTTGTCCAACTCTCCGACACGCTTTTGCAAACACTGCTCTGATATTTATAATTATTTCACATTTTGGTTCCATTTCTGTTTTGGTTTAAACACAAACAAAACGTCAAGAATAAAAAAAATCTAGTTTAATCCAAATCTGCATCAGAAAGTCAACTATTATCCTGTAAGTTTAAACAAAAATGGCTCCCTTCCTCAAAGCAGAGCACTAACACTACAGCCTAATGCTGCAATGACCTTTACGTAATTAGATCTCACGTACATTAATGTAAAAGCAGATAAATTACGTAACGGTCCGTTTTAGGTTATCTAAGCTCGACATTTTCCCCTCCTTTAAAACCTCGGCTGAAGCCGCCGTCTGCCAGCTCTGTGATAAAGAGACAATTATCCCGAGAGACGAGGTTGACTCCAGGGTTTTAGGAAGATTGAAGACTAAAGGACAGTACAGGTGGCAGAACATGATGGGCATTAATGCTCTAATATTTCCAGGGTCAAACCCAGCAACTACGGTCATGATAAATGCTGGTCTGGCCCAACAAGGTAGCATGCTTAAAGACTTACAGACGGATAATTGAGACAGTATTGAGGGGAGGATGATTATTTCATCTCTGGATCCCGTTTGGCTGAGATGAGTTGGTACGGACCACTCGTAGCGAAGGATGAAGTGGAACATGAGAGATGAGTATTAGAGGAGAAAAGAGGGCAGAGGGCTGAACACCGGGAAGATTGGTCACAGCTGCTGCGTTTTCTCTGACCGATACGCAATTATCACCAGTGTCCTATTGGGTCGGTGTGTCCTCTGCTGATCCATGTGATCCCTATGGAGGAGGGAGTTAAGGAAAACAACAAATGTTTACTCTAAAACCACCGATGAGCTTGTCACACGATCAAATAAATGTACTCAAAGATGAAGCAGTTAAGAAAGAGGACAGCATGGGAGCATTTTATCCTTGGTGGTGAACTCAATGAGCCCCACATTGAAGTGCTGAACCTGGCAGAACATGGAAGCAAAGCCACACAGCAGACTTAGCTAAGACCAGAAAGAGGTCAGTCTGCGCCATGGCGCTCCAGCTTGGCGACAGCCATTTTGTGTCTGCCTCCGAAGAGTCATTTGTTTAGTAAAGCATAGAAATGTCAGAGTAACTATTTAGTTTAATGTAAGGAAACTAAAGTGTTTTTAAAAAGCATGGCCTCTAGAACGCGCCCATAAGCACAAAAGCAGCGCTGTGTATCCAATGCCGCTGGATGTGGTTACGGTTACCGAGTATTGACTTTTAAGAGCTTCAATAACCAGTAGAGCACCTTTTGGAAAACGTACATCCCTAGCTACTGTTGCAACTTCATGACGTTCACCACAAACATTTCTCTTATTTAGTCAAAAGCGTTAGCCTGGCCACCCGTCCTTTATACACTATGTAAACATATAGGGTGTTTCTCAATGTCAAGGCGCCTTGCTTACGAGGACACGGTCCTTCCTTGGACAAAGAAAACGGTTAAATGGAACAGACTTGCATCACGTGACTGCGGCTTCCACGGCGGTCACGCAACATCACGGGAAATAACGTTATATTTTATACGTATTAGTTTCAATATAAATATATAACGAAGCTTTTACTTTTTAAATTGTGTTTATGTTTATAAAACAAAAAATATATGTGAGTTACTACCCGCTAGCCACCGAAGCTGCAGCTACTAAGCAGCTAACCAACCATAGATAACTTCTTTGGATCTAAAAAAAACATTTTAAATTAGTTGACTTACTTTTAAACTTGAAAATTGTCCCTGAAGTAGCTGCCGGCTTCTGATCCGCCGTCCTTTTGAAAATACCGCGGTGTATTCTGGGTAATTTTTGACCAAGGCTAGGCCACAAGACACCTCCTTTGCATCCTTGCTCAGCTAGCTAAACGGCTAAGAAACACGCCTCGGTAAAACATGAACATTGGAACACGTCAGATGACGTATCTCCAAGGCAACCGGGGCGGGGCCAAGACATCAAAGCAAGGTTCCTTGGCATTGAGAAACACCCGTAGTCTGGCCACGACTAATTAAAACAGCTCTGCAGTGGGTCAGAACGTGTCTCTGCATGCAACTGGACAGCGCTAGGACCAATCAGTAATGAACAATGCAACTGAGTCATCACTGCGAAAGTCAGTCAAAAGGGGCAGTCCTCCATACACATCAAAGAAGACGAAGCAAACGCATCCTTTTTCTAAATAAGTGACCTCTATCTGCTCATGTCTCCAAGAAAAGTCAGAGTCTGGATCGTTGATGCCAAAGATGTTTCACACGAGCGTCGTTCCTGAGTCGGCGCCATGTTTGGAATTTGTCTTCTGTTGCGTCACTATCCGTAGGCCCGCCCTATAAATCTAGAGCTCTGTGATTGGCTGGACACAAAACTGCTCGAGCCAGTGTTAGGCTTGCTGAGGCTACAGTAGAGCGTAGCTAGACAACCTGCAGAGAAAAATATTGGGTTTTGCTACAGTTGGTCTAGATTTTGTGGCTCGAAAATGTAAGTAAAAATTTGAATACTGTCATTCTAAAACTTTAACAAAAGACCAGAAAGTGGTTCTCCTATTCCAGATTCCTCCTCAAGATTGGGATTAAAAAATAAAGCTGGATCTCTAAAAGCGCTTTAGCCAAATGTGACAGTTGTAACGTCCAGCAATGGCCAGTTTTAGATACGGTTTGACCATCCAACATCTGGTCAAAAAGGAGACACGAGACTGCACGTGTTCCCTTTAAATCGACCTGCCTTCATTCCATCAGCTGGAGCTCAGAGTCTCTCTGCAGCTCTGAACACATAATAAATTTTCAACAATAATGTTCTCTCCTCAAGGTTCAAGCTTCCCTTATCGTCCTACAATTCAAATTCAATTCAAATTTAAACATACTTTATTAATCCCAAAGGGACATTGATTACAGGATTCTTCATGCCTCTGAATAAGGAACACTCACAGCTTGGATCAGTTGCTAAATCAAAGAATGATTTCCTAAATTAAATATGAACTTCTAAACTTATAAGCTAGATAAACAGTAAATAAACGTTTGTTTATGGTTACTTATAATAATTATAATGAAATGCTTTCATTAATCTGTGCTCAATGATTGATGTTGGAAATAAATGTTATGTTATGATTACATTGAAAGATTGATATAAGTTTCAGCATGTTGATATGACCAGGTCATCACTATTTGCACTCACACAAGGACAAAGTAAGGTAAAGTTAAACCCATGACACATAAATAGTCCCTTACCCCAGATCAGAGCCTCCGGATCAAAGAAGGCGTGTTTCTGAGTTGCCTTGGTAACATTCCTCAACTTGTCAACCTCTGGTTGGCTACACAAATCATAACATGAGAACATTAAAACTGGATCACTCTGGTGATTCAGCAGTTCTAGAGAAAGCTTCAGACCAGCCATCTGAAGCAAAAACCTCTTTAACCATCAAAGGTTTTGACACGTCGTCAAAACCTTTTTGCACCTGTGAAGCTGATACAGCAACACAGTTCCTGCAGAACAAGCTGATGTTCGGACTCCTTAAGAGTTCCAGACGTATGGTTCCATCCGTCTGTCGTGACCTGGAGACAACTCTAAGACCGGTTTAGTGGGGCTGCAGTTTCTTCTACGGACCTCGGTGCTTGGAAGTCCGAGGACTTCGACATTCCGGATCTATCACGAGGGTCTTCGAGTGGGTACGTAGACGTGACAGATAGCGTCTGATGTGTTTTTGATAATAATCAACTTCACAGCTTAACACAAACCAAATTCTGTTACATCCAGAACTCAGCTCTCCTGGATCCAGAAGTTCTGACTAACATCATTCACACCTAGGTCCAAACATCACATCTAGTTCCATCATCACAGTAAATGTTAGTTAACCTGTCATGTTTTACTTGTTGGTAAAATAAATTCTTACTTTTATAAACCTGACTGTTTCCTGGATCTAAACGAAGTGTGTACATCCCCTAATAAATAAAGACTCCTAGAATCTTCTGATTAAAGCACAATAAAGACCAGGCTGGCTGATATTCTATATTTAGAGTATCGCATAACTAGAGGTAATATATATATATAGAGCTCTTAAAGCACTCAATTTACCAAACCCTACACAGTATTCTGAAATTTGTAACAAAGAGCTGCGGTACTGTTAGCCAATCAGATGTGAGACATGTGCATATCATGAATATGAATGAATAAAACATGCAATCCTGCCATTTTCTCACACACACACACACACACACACATACACACCTCCAACAGCTTATTAACCCATGAACCAGAGGCTCGAGAGCCTTTTCTCTGCAGAAAATGACTCACAAGGCATTCATTCATTCATTCATTCATACTAGAGACCACAGCAGATTTACTTCTAAAAACAAGCGAATGAGAGCTTTAACAGATTCCTGTCAGATCTCAGATATCATGACCACTTCCTTTAACCGTTTCCTCAATGCTGCCAATTTAAGAATGTTTGCAATAAAAATCAGCTGCCATATATTCTCAGCTGACATTTTACGGTGTTATAATATCGAATGGCTCCTGTGCAGGATAGGTGTGCTTCTCCACTTTCCTGTTAATACAATTCTTCTGTTTATTGAGTTTAATCACTTAATCCACTGAGCCGGTGCAGGAATCCATCTGTTGTCAGTCGCTGGAATGGAAGTAACAGCAGACGCTTGATCCTCTCAATCCGTCTGAATGGTAATAATCTCTGTTTACTTTTTATTTAATCAAAGCCAAACATACTTATGTACCAAACGTAGCTGAAATAGTTTGTTGTGTTTCAGCTCAAGGAGGTCAGTAAATCAAATTCAGAAGAAATCTTATTTCTTGTTTTAGGAGAAGCAGCATTGGCACAAACCCGGAGAAAAGGGTCGTGTCTTTTACTCGTGTTTCTCTGTGGAACAGATTAATCTCTCTGTATCTCTGTAGTGCGGGGCTCCGAGAGCCAGTTTCCAGCACATTTTGGTTTTAACTCTGTTCCAACACACCTGATATCAATCAACAGGTGATTAACAGACTTCTGCAGAGCCTGATGAGCTGCTGCACAGGTGATTCAACCACTGGATCTAGCGTGTTGGACTAGAGAAAGCACTAAAGCGTGCTGGATACCGGCCCTCGGGGCCCAGAATTGAAACGCCCTGCTTTAGTGGATGCATGCGGTGGGGCGACATTTCATTAAACCTGCAAAGGATTTAGCAATTTGAAAAAGTTACAAAATATCCCTTTAAATGTCGCAGCTGTCAGTACCAACATTAAAGCTTTCAACAGAATTAATTGTGCAGAAAAGCATAAAAGCCTCTACTTTGCATGTTGAGATTTGAAACTACATTATTATTAGATTATTTACTAGTGGGCGGAGCCGGTGCGGTGCACCTCGCAGAAAGGCTGCTCATCGAGAGCGATGACTCTAATAGGGGATTCACATCTGGGCCCGCACAGCCAGGCCCACGTTGCATAGGTTGTACTTTTACAGGTTAGTTGCTCCGCCATCTGAAGGTCATGCTTACACAGATGAGTGTTGGCGAGTCGGGCTGTTGCTGCTCCGCTCGTCTTTATGTCTGCTGGGAGAAAACTTCACCCAGTTTGTTCTTTAAAAGTAATAATAAATGATTTTAGCTGGCTTCCCTGGTGCGTTTACACCATTCTCACTGATAAAGCTAAGGTTCGGCAGACATGTTGGCTGGCTACAACATTGAGTGACAGGTGTTCGACGGGTATGATCGGCTCTGAAAGTTGATCAGAATATGTTTTCATGAAAATGGGACCATTGAGCAGAACACCCCTATTTTTGGTTAGTTTGCTTTAGGGCTGCAACTAACGACTATTTTAATAGTCGACTAGTCACCGACTATTGAAACGATTAGTCGATTAATCAGATAATTATTAAATTTTTCTTAAATTTAGCAGGAGATTGCTTTAATTATGTGAACAATGATAATAAACACAAGAAAGATGGGTACTTCAGTGGAAAATGCATATTCTATTGAACTTTGCTGCTGATAGGCCGATTCATACTAACAGTAAATAAAAATGTCTAACACCAAGTAGGCACAGTGCTCAGTCAGTACAGACATAAATGCATAAATGAAGTTAAAATACTGTTGTCAGGCACAGTCGGACATAACGTTTAATCTCTTTTTTAAAAGTGAAAAAACATTTAAAAATGTACGTCCAAAACAAAACGTGTTTGCTTTCGTGTTATTTAAATCTCACCGAGGTGAGTCAGACTCTGTTGCATTCAGCTGTCCGACGTGCTTTCTCGTTAAGTGTTCATGCATCACCGAGGTGCTGCCGTGATACGCGAGGACCGCTTTACAAATAACGCAGGTAAACTTTTTATTCGCCGAATCCCGGCTAGAACGCTCCCAAACTTTAGATGTTTCGGTACGCGTAGCTGCGGTGTCGGACGCCGCCATTTCTGTTAGCGGGCGCTCAGCAGAGACGCTACTGCTCACGTGTGGCTCTCAGCTGAGATTGTAATGAAGTGAGATGCGTCACTCGGTAGGAAAAAACACGTCTGGCGACAATGTCGACAATGAAATTCATTGTCGGCTATTTCTACTGTCGATATTTGTCGACAACGTCGACGAATCGTTGCAGCCCTAGTTTGCTTGAATCCAACCTTGGAATGCTTTCCTCCTCAGTTTGGTTCCTCAGAATAGTGAATCAGTACCACGACGTCCACAGACGCCACCTGTCCCTCTGACCACCGTTAGCAGGCAAGGCGGGTGAAGTGTCTTGCCCAAGGACGACTGACACAGACTGAGTGGGGCACAAACCTGCAACCCTCCAGTTATGACGCAGACTTAAGTCCTCTGTCACCCTTTTGTATCAGAGTATCTGAGGAATAGAAGGATCACTGTCCCTCCTGTTCACACTCACCTGCAGTCACCAGGCGAGAGGCGGGGACACCCTGGACAGGTGTCCAGTCCATCACAGGGGCACAGAGACAAACCACCAGTCACTCACTCACACCTAGGGACAGTCTCCAATAAACCTGACATATTTTTGCTCTGTGGGAAGAAACCGGAGCTTCTGGAGAAAACCTATGCTTGCATAAGGAGAACACGCTAACCTACATGGGTTTGCGCGGTGCTAGCAGCCATCCCATCATGCAATGTAATATTTATACAACCACCAGTAATTAGCTTAGCTTTTAACTTCTACATAGAATCAGTTTGTGGATTAAGACCAGACTGCATGTGTTTATATGATATTAAGGAAAATTCAGTCATTTATTATTATCATTGTTTTACTCATCAAATTCACTATTTTTGTGCAGGAATTTAGAATGTAGTTGTTCTGTAATAACGGTAAAGTATAAACGTGTCATCAGGTCAAACGCTCATACCTACCAGACTGGTGCTTAGCTGAGATAAATGGTATTGAACTACATCTTACCTTCATCTGTCTGTAAGTAAACGTGTGTGTGTGCGTGCGTGCGTGTGTGTGTGTGTGTGTGTGCGTGTGTGTGTGTGTGTGTGTGTGTGTGTGTGTCACTGCGGTTTGCACAGGGTCAAGGCAGAAAGGCTATAATCTGTGGTGAACAGGGTAATTGCTCCACCGAGGGGGGCAACGATCAGACGTCTGCGGAGCTATTATCAGAGCTTCGGTGAGAGCTAACGGCCCCCATGTAACCTCCCCTCGCTCTCAGGTGGAGAACGAAGGCTGACAGAAGGCCCAGCCTCTCACAGTGTGAAGGGCTCTCCAGGAAAGTGGGCTCTGTAGGCACACAGCTGAGGTCAAGGCAGAATATCAAGTGTTGGTGTCTTAGAACTGCAGGCAAAGCAGCTGATTTCATAACGCTCCGCCTGGAAGTGCAAGACGCAAATGAGAAACTGTCCCGCAGAGATGCAACCAGACGGACTACAAATGGAGATTCTCTGGACTGATTGTCATAGCACTGTGTACTTCCTATTGTCAGAGTGTGTCGCCTGTGTGGTGTCTTTGTGCATGTGTGCATGTCGCCTGGATGAGCGTAATAACTCACAGGCTGCTGATAGCCTTGGGCTCAAAGAGAGAAGGTAATAAAACTTAAGATTTCTCAACCGGTTCAGACACCGGCACCGCAGAGACGGTTACAGCTCGCTAACGCCTGACCTGTCCTGCTCACACACACACACACACACACCATAAGCTAATGCGGGCGCGGTAACTCACAGCACAACTTCTCTTGCTACACTTCTGCTGTAGGATGAAAAATGTGACATTTTAACTAGAAAAATCAGCAAATTAAATTAGGGCTGCAGCTATCGAATAGTTTTGTAATCGAGTACTCTATCGAATCTTTTATCGATTAATGGAGTACTCTAATAAATGACCCTTTTGTGTTTGTAAACCATTATATCAAATAGTTTGTGATTATTTCACTCTAGAATTCTTACATATTGCTCCTTTTGTCATAAAGTAATGCAGAATTACAAATATGAACATTTTGCTTCTACAGCTCTGGACTCTAGAGCCGAGTTTAACTGAGCAGGATCATCTTTTTCTTTAAACTGCAAACCTCTTTTCATGAACTCTGACATGACTGAGTAAATAAAAATGTAATATGGACGCTGAAAACCAATAAAACGGACATCATGTCAACATGGAACAAAACAGTGTCTTAAATTATTCACTGTCCGGGACCCTCGTAAAGCTTGCTTCTAATACAGTGGTTCCCAAACTTATTTAGCCGCGCACCCCCTTCTATACACATATATATCAGACGTCAAGCTAAACAGACAGGGTTAAAAAAATATGATCGACCTTTTTCCCCATCACTTTCATTTTTTAAATAGTAATTAATAAGCATTCAATACCATTACAATTTCTTTAGATTTAATTTTAAATAAATATTTAGAGTGCCCAGGTAGCACATAAAACATGCAATTTAACGGTTTTCTTGAAGTAGGAACGTTTAACCTGTGCGGCCAGAGCGCTCTCCTTCCTTCTGCTCTGCGTAAACCTGAACTGATCACCTACTTGTGCGTAATCAAATGTCTATAGGGGAAAATATGGAAAAGCCATGAGGTTCACTTTTGCCTCAGACCGACTTATTGCTGTTTTATGGTGAGGCTGAATCTGCGATCCGCTGTCATGCGGACTGGAACAACAAATGCTGCAGTAACAGGAGTAGTGGTCAGGTTCGGAGTCACTGGCTGGAGCGAACCAGACTTTAATACGTCATCCCAAAATAGAAGCTAATATCTTAATTTGACCTTGAATGAAAAATGTCATAAAGCCTCTTAAAAGTTTTTATCACGGAGGCAGCGCTCATTTCTGCTTTCAGTCTGACGGTGCGTCGGAGTTTGCGCAGCGTGCGCGCTTATTGAATCTGTGTGTGTGTGTGTGTGTGTGTGTGCGCGCACGGCACAGCTCCATGAGCCGTTTCAGACTAGTCACTGCGTCTCGTTATTGGCGCTATTTAAACCAATGTTTTAAAATGACCTCTGCCCAGCCCAGATGTGCTCAC
Source organism: Nothobranchius furzeri (assembly GCF_043380555.1). NCBI lineage: Eukaryota > Metazoa > Chordata > Actinopteri > Cyprinodontiformes > Nothobranchiidae > Nothobranchius > Nothobranchius furzeri. The sequence goes on along the minus strand of NC_091746.1, from coordinate 74,578,839 downwards.
TTGTGCACCCGTGAGCCGTGGTTGCGCTGGAACGTCCACAATGTTCTGTGTGTGAGGTTTACAATAATGACGGCTCACTTGACAGCGGTGTTTACAATGTCAGAACACCTGCATGAGACAGGTGTTAATTACAATCTGCCAGAATGACTCGCCACCTTCAGATTCCTCCAACATTGTTAAAAATGATCAAATACGGAACATATCGCGTGCGCAGGCCAGAGTGCTGAAGCTCGGCGCATTGTTATTATGAAGCTAGAGCACATGTGGAGGACACGCGCACGCGCGCGCAAAAATATACTTGTTTTCAATTACATTTATTGTGCCCACTTACTTTTTCTTTGGCCCACCCACAAATGAGTTTTCTGGCAATGCTAATGGTGACATCTGACAGACTTCTCTGAGCTCCGCAGCCATTACACTTTTCACCTCGCGCACCCCCTAGCGGCAGCTCGCGCACCCCCTAGCGGCAGCTCGCGCACCACACTTTGGGAATCCCTGTTCTAATAAAACAGCAGACTGAGCCTTCATGCTGCGCTTCAGGTTTGATGCTAGTAATGTAAGAAAATGTCGATATAACAATATATTGCGATATTTTTTCCTGCTATATTATATTGATGTTCAAAAGCTGTGTATCGTTTTTTTGGAAGACTTTACGTGCAAACATTTGTGTATTTTTTTTTCTTTTGGTGCAAATCAAATGCCGTCCGCTAGTCAGCAGTAGTGTGCAATGGGGTTTGTTTCCACCACTGAAATGTAAACCCCTCTATTATGGTTCAGGTACCTCATGTTAATCATGTTAAGTATCAGTTTGGACCGTTTATTGAATTTTCCTACAGTAATTTTAGTCTGAAAAAAATCGCTAATATCGTCGGACTGAATGTATCGCAATATATCGTGATATATCGTATCGTCTCCCCTGTATCGTGATAAGTATCGTATTTCACTGATACACATCCCTATTTGATGCCTTATCAAATAGTTGCATTGGTCACTTTAAACGGCCAGTCCACTGCAACAGCGCTGCAGCGGCTTCCTTCACATCTCCTCATTTTTCCTCCTTTTCTCCGGGTGTATGGAGGTGTGGAGAAGGCAGCAGATGGTGTGTGTAGGACGGGAGAGGCATGTGTGAGCTGTTGTGTTTGAGTGAAGGAGGGATAAGATCGCTCCATGGTATCAGATATCCAGCAGGGCTCCTCTGTGGTTGTAATAAGCACATGACATCTGGACTCACTAGTAGATCACAGCTGGGTGGCACAGCGTGTTAGAGGAACTATTGTAATCTGACTCACCCACAGAGACAGCTTTGGGTTTCTGTTGGTCATCTCAAGTAAAAACCTGTCAGTGAAAACGACAAAACCACCACTGGACTCAGAGGAGTCCTCGTCTCCAGAGGATTTCAATCAGCCTCACTCCTGTTCCAGTAGACCTGAATGGATGCATTTGTGTGTAGCTACCAGATGATCTAAAGTACAACTTATCGTATTGTAACCTCCAGACTGGAGGAGTGGCTGAAGAAGGAAAAACATCAGACATCTCAGTCTAGAAACGTGCAGATCTACGAACAGCTAAGGTACTGCAGAAGCCTCAAGCCTCTGGTAGAGGACCCGAGCTTGGAAGTAAGAGACCAGCGGTGCTGCTAATGCAGACATTGATGACCACAGGGTTAGCTCATCACTGTAGCATGTGAACTCCATTTCTCTGAACAAAAGCTGTTCAGGAATCTATGGCAAGCATGGTCATTTTTTTAAATAGTTTTTCTTAGAAACACTATAAAATCATTATGTTCATTCATGCTTCTTCTCCACTTCACAACATTTTGAAACACATTTAAGGCAGGGTGGATGTTCCTGGAAGAAGCTACATTTAGAAAAATCACAGTTTAATGTTCCAACCCTCTTTCTTTAGGCTCCTCCCACAAGCCATGCTTCCAGAATACAACCATGCATGGACACCGTTAAACCACAGAAACCTAACATTCACGATGATTTTAACCTGCTGTTGAAACCTTCCTGCAGTTAATCCTAACACAACCTAACTAACCCCACACAGCCTCGTAGTCCCGTGTGAGTTCAGCTGCTCCGAGCCAAGAATGGTGATTTGTGCACATGGAGCGGTATGCGTAGAGAGAGAGGGACGCTCAGGGAGCAGTTTAAAGGATATGGCGCAGTATGGAGGCCAAAATTCAGACTACTGCCCAGCAGCAGGAGGCTTTATATATTCAGAAGCAAACTACTGATCTGATTAATGATAAGCTGGCGCCGGTAACTGAGAGGCTGGCACTGCTACTGAGGAATAGCACCTTTACCGGCGTTATTCTTAGATACGCTAGGGACTAGCAGCCCTCGGCTGGTCATTGACTGGTTCACACACTCCCTCTGCTGTCTATTAGCATGGATAGGCTAGCGTTAGCCTGGACAGGCTGGTGTTAGTATTGTAGAGGCTAGCCATTAGCGTGCCTAGGCTGGCAACTAGCTGGATTTCCTACCTCCTCAACGGACCATTAGCATGGATAGGCTGGCGTTAGCATCGGAGAGGCTAGCCATTAGCGTGCCTAGGCTGGCCACTAGCTGGATTTCCTACCCCCTTGAAGATCTTTAAGCATGGATAGGCTGGCATTAGCATCAGAGAGGCTAGCCATTAGCATGTCTCGGAGAGTCACTAGTCAGCTAGTGGCCAGCCTAGGCATGCTAATGGCTAGCCTCTCCAATGCTAACACCAGCCTGTCCAGGCTAACGCTAGCCTATCCATGCTAATAGACAGCAGAGGGAGTGTGTGAACCAGTCAATGACCAGCCGAGGGCTGCTAGTCCCTAGCGTATCTAGTAAAAACGCCGGTAAAGGTGCTATTTCTCAGTAAGCAGCGCCAACCTCTCAGTTACTGGCACCAGCTTATCATTAATCAGATCAGTAGTTTGCTTCAGAATTTATATAGCCTCATGCTGCTGGGCAGTAGTCTTAATTTTGGCCCCCATACCGCGCCATAGAAGGATGGACCAGGATCGGGACATTCACAATAACTGGATGAGGTTTTTCCAGGAGTGTGCGGCTCAACGACGTTAGTCATTCGTTTTCTGAAAAATCTTTTTTTTATGGGTGGCTATTAGAAAAGCATTTCAACCAATATGGCATGAAATGGTCCAGCACAACATCATCCACTCCACCTTTAGTTTGTAGTAAAATATAATTGTGTTCCAGACTCAGTAAATAAAACCCTCAATAAGCATAAAAAAGGACTCTCAGCAAATGAACACTTGGCGAAAAGGAACGTATTTAAAATGTGTATGTCGCTATAATTGACTCTGTGAACAGGATAATAATCACCTGAACTTGTGTGTGTGTGTGGGGGGGGGGGGGGGTATCACACACACAGAGCTAATAATTATAACTGTCAAACAGCAACAGACAAAACCAAAGCAGCAGCAGAAACCTGCAAATCCTCATTTGTATTCCGAGCAGACCCTCTCAGACTCATGACTCCCTCGATGGCTCACACAGAGCCCGAGAGAAATATGTAACATCAGTTCAATAAATCCATCCGGAGGTTAGGGCAGCAGCAAATAGGTGCACCGACTCCTATCCGAGTCGTCAGCCTGTGCCGTCCTTTACGTCTCTGAATAAATGTAATAAGCTGCGGCTAAGATGCGGTCAGATCAAAACAACCACATTTTTATAGTCTGGCCTTTATTTAGATGTCAGATTAGCAACCGCTAAACTGGACCTACCTTTTGTGGTTGGGCTGATCAAACTACAGACTCATTTAGGATGAAGTGGAAAAATCTCGAGTCATTATTTAATTTCCAGTCACTAATATTTGCTGTAATCTTTGAAAGGTGGTCAGTAAGTCTTCCTTCAGCAACAAGAGCGAGTTTGGGGTTTAGAATTATTCAAATCAACAAGAGAACAAAAAGTCAAACTCACTCCAGCACATGAAAGTCGTACATTTGAAAAGCAGGAATAAATCCAGACCTGGAGCAGGACAGCAGGGAGGCACCATTCCTAAAATTATTGTTTCGACTCTTTTGGAATGATCTAACTGATGAATATTTAATCATGTCTGCTGTAACCCAAGACTTTTGCACTTCTTGCAGAGGTAGAAGTGACAAAAATGTTTTCCCCTGATGAAAATGCAACATAACTCAAAGAATGAAATCAGTATCGGAGGTTTGCAATCAGATGCAACTCACTTCTTAAGTATTTTATTTGTGGAAAAATCTGATTTAAAAAATTTGAATTAAGCAACCTTGGATGTCACTATACTTCTAATACATTGCAACATTCATGCAAAAGAATTTCTGCGCACGTAACTTTCAGCATAATTATTGTCATTTACCACTCCATTATAAATACGCACAACAATCAAAGGTTGTTGTAAAGTTTGAAGCCATTGAAGACTAATAAGCATCTAGTGTTCATAGATGTTATTTAGGGATAATAAATAGTGTCATTTCCTTTTGATAGTTATTTGATTATTTGATGTTGTAACTGTGTATGACCTGACCCAGGGTAGCATCTAGATACTGAAGAGCAGTGGTCCAAGAACTGAGCCTTGAGGGACCCCACATGTCATAGTGATCTGTGATCACCAATAGAGACAACACACCTCTTGTCTTCAGAATAAGATTGGAAGCCACTGTGCCTGATAGTCCCACCCAGTTTGAGCCTATCAAGAAGGATGTTATGATCCACAGTATCAAAAGCTGGACTGAGATCGAGCATCACCAATACGTTAACCGGTGCGGTATCCTACATGTCATGGTGTCTAAAGCCTGAATGGAAACTATCTAAAGGGTTGTTTGTGTCTTAAAGTTTGTTCAGCTGGATCATAACTGCTTTTAAAATTCTTCTGTATATTTGTTCTGTGTATTGATTCATAATCATCTTATTTTTTTATTTAATACGGTGCAGTAATTTGATGTTTCTTTACCTTCAGCTGAAATGTTTTGGCTGGAACTTCCACCTTCGTCAGAGCCGCCAGTGGACGATGTCGCCCTCTGCTGCCCGCATCCTTCACGCTGCTGACACAGTCCCATGTGTGACCCAACATGTAAACACCGTTGTCTTCATGGTGCTGTCTCTTGTCTATATTGCTTCCTTAACCCATCCCCTGTATTTTTGTTGTTCCGTGTTTATGATTTGTGTGCTATCCCAATCCATTATGTGATTTTCACTCGTGCAATGGTCTGTTACCACTGACTTTTGCATTGAACTCTCCTCTTCCTGTTCTGCTGATCTTGTACATCTTTGTTTTGTTTCTTTCTCACACTCTTGTTGATGTTCTGTTTTTCGTGTGTTGAGTTGGCGTCCTGTTTCTCCTATGGACGTTTTACTGCAGAGTCTACAGGACTTTTGTCCGGCTGGTATTTTGTTCTGAGCTGGTTCTGCTCCTTCTGCTGTCCTGGTTCTCCTAGACGGTTCATTTATTCTTTCTGTTGTTGTTTTTTTGTTTTCCTTTCTTTACTGCCCATGTTGGGCATCCACAGGGTTTTTGGTGCATTTTGTATGTGTTGGTCTTCTAGTTTGCTAACTACAGCAGATCCAAAACCAGCAATAACCCTTCCTTACATCAAAGGCATAACAGACAAAACCAGGACAGTAATAAAAAGACAGAACATCAACACACCAACAAAACCATACCTGACAGTCAAGGAAAGAGTGGTACACCCAAAATGCTGAGTCATCTACAAAATACCATGTAAACAGCAGCAGTTTTTGATAGTTTTGGAACAAGAATACCTGTGCGAGTAACAACTTTCAGTACATCAGCTTTCAAGCAACTAAACTCACATGAAGTTTGTAGGGTGTCCAGACAGCAGGTAGATGAATTTAGGGTCTACTAATAAACACCTGTTAATTATATCTATAAACTTTTTATTAACCATTTATAAAGGGAGCCTTACTGTTAAGTGGTACCAGAACCTCTACTGAATATTCTTCATAGTATATATCTAATATGGGGGGATTGTTGCATTAATAAACAAATGTTTGCATAAATGAGTCTGCTCCTATGCTTATAAAACCAGTGGAAACAGAAGGTATATTTATAATCTGTGATTCATGGACACTATGGAACTTGTGCGATTGATCACGATTTAAATTTTTAATCAATCAGAAGCCCTAATAAAATGTCACACAAGGTAAAACTGCGCAGGTCTGATGCAGCCCTGATGGAACCGGATGATCGCTGCACTAAAAGCACTCGCGGGGCTAACAGAAAGGGTCATTAACTCTCCGAGGGAAGAGGTGACCAGAAACGGAGGGATTCAGCCCATCGACCGGATATTAATGGCTGCTTCTGCTGATTTAGTGATGAAGACTCCAGGAGAAGGATGGGGACACCTTCTCTGTGAACTCAAGCATTTGGTGGCTTCATTCTAAGGGAATTAAACTGCTGCAACAGTGTCGTTTTAGCAGGTTTAATGGACCCAAGTGAGGAGAATATAAATGATGGACTAAAAGATTAGATGTTTGACTTCTAAAGGAGAAGCCATGAGTTAGACCCTTGGACGTGTTTCTGTGGTGAGTCCACGCCAACGTGGTGAGACTTTCAGGAAGAGGCGCTGACAAAACTACCAATCAGGAGATAGAAAACAAGTCTCTGTCATGCACGGCTGGAAACGAGACGGAAGTTAAACCATAACAAGAAGCTCCTCTTTTGTTTTATTTTGTCTCTGTCTTCTCGGTCTTCATCATCAAGTATTCAAAACCAGTAAACATCTTGATATTCATCACTGCAGCCCTCCACAACAAGTCCAGAACCAGCACGATTAAAGCAATTCATAAATATTTCACAATATCATTAAAGACAAATGGAGCTGAGGAGATTTAAAAATAAACTCGGGATGTGCTGGAAGGAGTGGAATACACGGTCAGACAGCTAAAAGATCTGATGCAGCAGAAGAAAAACAATTTAGCGTTTCCATTCATCCTTTACTTGTTTTCTTTTCTCTTTGTTTCCTTCTGCCTGTCACACACCGGAGCTCAGGCATCAATCCAGCCTTCAGACTCTTGATTTAAAGTTTCTAAAAGACATTTGAAGAGCAAAACAAAACCCGTTAAACACTAGTCCTCTCACCGTGGTCCTCAGATGCACACACTCAGGTACAGAAGAGACTCCGGTTGACTGAATATCTTCAGTTAGGAAACATTAAAGACTTTTTTGTTTCAACACTTACTTTCCTTTGGTTTGAGGTTTAAAGACCAGGTTTACAGCAGTCTGTAGTATCAGGGTATCTGCAGGTTTAAGGGAGCCACATGTAAGACTTTTTAAGACCTTTTTCAAGGCCATTTTGACCAAATTTAAGCTATTTTTAAAATTAAATTTAAGCTTAACCGGCACTAACCACGTCACAAACGTGGGATTAATCATCCAGTTACCGTTAAACTTGCACTTGCCCATGGCGCACGCTCCCACTAGCTTAACCAGCTAATGTGCTCATCTAAAAATAGCCCCCTTTCACAACCAGCTGAATGTGTACGGTTCCGCTTACGCCAACATCGTACACAAAAAACGCTGAACACTAACTAGAAATTCACGAAAATTTTATAGAAATAAAAGAATCTTGTTTATTGGGTCTTTGGTAATTTAAGACCTTTGGAAACTGTATTTAAAGGCCCCGTGTGTGAAATTCACAGAAATCATAGTAAAAAGATCCGACTCTTTAGCACCACGCAGTTTAGAGTCGGTATTGCAGCTATTGGAGCCCCCGAGGATCAAAAAGGGTTTTTTAATCATTATTTAAAACTTTATTAACAAATATAACAAATACAATACAAAATCGTGTTGCTGTAAACGGCAGCATGTCATCATCTAATTCCAGCTTTCAAGTCAGCGAACAGGTTAGTTGTTTTCATCTAACTTATTTTATTAATTTAATCTAAATAGGTTTTGAATAAGAAAAACTTTTTAATGTCAGTTATGTTTGCTAATAGCAAACGGCAGCTAGTTAGTGATGACTTCTGACTACAAAAAATGACAATATTTTGTTCATTTTATTTGAGAAATGTTATATTTCTATTTGCCATTTTGGAAATATACAAGGTAGTGTAGTCTGTAATTGTTTTCTCTCCGTAAACAGAGTCAGATATCATCCGATGGTTCATCAGTGAAGACAGACAGAGGACGAGGGAGAGGAAGAGGGAGAGGAAGAGGGAGAGGACAGACGTGTGCCAGCGCACAGAGAGGCAGAGGTGTTAGACATGCGACAGAAGCAGGGCAAGCATCCCAAGATGAAGGAGCCGAATTTGCTCAAACCAGCCGCAACGTTCCACGCACAAGAGGAAGAGGCAGAGCTGCAATAAAGTCTAGAAGATCGGCGCTTTCAAGCGCTTTCAAACTATCCCGTTTCTCAAGTTTGCTTGTAGAATATGTGTGATCCTCCATCGCTAGAAGTACGGTGTGGCTAGTTTCTTCTTCTTCTTAGTTACTTTGTCAGACTGCATGCTTACAAGGCGCACTTCTGCCCCCTGCTGTTTCTTTGAGGTTACATCATTTAAAAACGCAAACATCAAATGCGAAGCTTAATATGTTGTATGTCCCTAAAAGGTCACTGTATTTTAAGATGGCGCATGCCATATGGAGCACCGGTCTGCTTCTTTTGTCTAAAATATTAAAATATAAAGCTAATAATAATGCTTAGAATAAATGCTTGTTTGAATTATCATTAAAAAAAAACAAATTTGAGAATGTGATACAAGAAATTTGATAACTTATAAGATGAAATATCACACATTGGGCCTTTAAGGATTATTTGTCATTTTTAAGGATTTTAAAGGCCTTAAATTTGGAAAAGCAAATGTAAGACTTTTTAAGGACCCGCAGATACCCTGGGTATAAATGAATGCTTCGTGAGTCGATCTGTGTGTGGAGCTCCTGTTTTATGAATAGATGTAAGCCAGAGCAGAGCTTGGCTGAAGAAGGTTTTCAAGTCTTATTTCCTGTTATTGGACAGCTCTCCTCTGATTGGCTAACAGCAACACGACTACCACTGACTCAGTTCTGAAACGTTGACGTTTTATCTCCACAAATAACACAAGCCTGGAGGAGTTCTGCTGTGTGGTGGAGTTACTAATGCTAACAGTTAGCTTCTACTAGCAGAGACGTTCTCTGCTGTTTCCTGGACGCTAAACCAACAACAGCCTTCCCCGTCGCAAGCCAAGCTGGGCGAGTGCATGAATGTTAGTTTGACATCATGATGTGCTAATGTCCCTGGCTTTCCTAATCCCATCTATTTTCTACCTGTAGCCAATACTGGAAGCAGCAGTAGGAGACTATTTTCATGCTTAGCCTGCATGTAAAACTCAGAGGTACTGATCATATTTCAAAGGTTAGAAACTGTTTCTCGGTGAACTGTGTTTGAAGGAGAATAGCAGGAAATCGTCCTCCGTTCTGTGTGAAGCCTTCATTTCTTCTCACTTTTGCAGCTGACAGAAAAAATAATTAGAAAAAGTAGATTTCCTCCAACATTCATCCGTTTTTTAAAACTATATATAAAGTGGGAAACCAGCCAGGAGAACAAACTGTTGGCCAAAGAAATGTTGGCCAGTGGAACAATTAGGTGCTAAGTGTCTTCCTCAAGGGTACCAGAAGGGTAGAGGTAGCTGTTGACTCTGTTAAATGACGGGGTTCCAGCTAATGCAGCCCCTCAGTCTGCTGCCATTCTTCATAGGCGGTTGTGTGCACAAAGCAAATCGTCCGTCACCGTCTCGTTAGACGAACACAGTCCTTGACTTTGTGCTGTAAAAGTGGCCACAGAGACATAATAATACAGGACTTTGCCATCATTCCACTCCACCAGGTTTGTCTTGGGAGGATGGTCAGAAGCATGTTAGGAAGTGTGCTCCTGTGCTAAATGGATTAATTCCCATTCTAAACAGCGTCCTGAATGGCCTCTGTTTGGAAAAACAGAGATTAAATCCTTCAGGACTGATATGCTAACCACTAGTCTGAGTGCAGCCGTGACTGTTGTTAAAAAACAAATCCTGCAACGTTAGCATATACACCTTTACACTGCTGTTTATATCACTACATATGCATCATCCATCCATTTCCAGCCGCTTATCCGAGGTCGGGTCGTAGGAGCAGAAGCCTGAGCAGAGAAGCCCAAACTTCCCTCTCCCCGGCCACTCGGGCCAGCTCCTCCGAGAGAATCCCAAGGCGTTCTCTGGCCAGCCAAGAGACACAGTCCCTCTAGCGTGTCCTGGGTCTTCCTTTACGTCTTCTCGTGGTTGCAGGAAAACCTCACCAGGGAGGTGTCAACTGGCTCCTCTCGATGTGGAGGAGCAGCCCCACCCAGAGGCATAGGCGTCATTTTTACCGGGGACGCCTGGGACATGTCCCCGGCAAAATTTGTGATTGGCAGCTGTGTCCGCCCCACTTTCAAAAACGCCTGCTGATGAGGATTTTTGTTTTACCAGCTCAGATCTTATACCAGGGGTCGGCAACCTATTCCCATCAAAGAGCCATTATGACCCGTTTCCCACAGTAATTCTGGACGGACCTTAATAAGCAGTGACTTAAGTGAAGCAGGCAGGTCGCGCTAGAAAATTTAGTTTAAAAAGATGTCATAAATGTGTTCCCCCATCCTTTTTATTTAAAAAATATGAAGTAAAAACTCACAATTTAATTTTCATTCATTTGTCATTAATATGTAGTCTACACCCGTGCGTTAAGTGGACCGTCTTCCAGTAAACGCAAAGCATCCGGCCCACCTCTCCAAATGCGTAAAATGTGCATCACAACCACTAGGCGCACCGCGCGCACCGTCAGCTACGTCAGCCCAGACAAGAGCAGAGCAAATAGAGAAAGAATAGAGGATCATTCTGTCTGGATGTGGAAGGAGATTACATTTTACAGCAGCCTGATCATCATTTAAATACGTAAACCATCACCTGGCTTCTAGTCCACGCTATCAGCATTATTTTAATTGGTGTGTGTGTGTGTGTGTGTGTGTGTGTGTGTGTGTGTGTGTGTGTGTGTGTGTGTGTTTTCCACTTCAAACACTGGTCTAACCAACCAGACCAGCGTGTCCAGTAACATATTAATGTTACAATTAAACAGTTTGACTTCATGTAGGCTAGGAACGTTTCACCTGCCGTGGCCCGACCGCTTCTGCTCCACATAAACTTTGTTTGTGATCAAATGTCTCTACGCGTCATGCGTCTCCATATTAGAGACGGGAACAAGCGCTGTTCAGCCAAAGTTTCATAATTTCATAAAAAGAACACTTTTCCAAGTGACACATCCCTCAGAGAGACCAGGTTTCCAGACTGTTTCAGTGGGAGGAAATCTTATCGCATGCGCGTGGTTCTGCGCTGCAAGCCCCAGATCTTCAGCTCACTGTCCACCGTGGACGCTCCGAGCCGCGCTGAACACAGTGTCCAGTATAAAGCTCTGATGTTCTGATGGGAATATTTTACCTCCGCGATGTGCGTTAACGATTAAAATGTCAGCTCATCCATGCGCATCAGTGTGCGCGTCGGGGTAATTCTTTCAAACCAAGCAACATCCTTGAGTTCATCTGTCAAAATAAACAGTCAAATGGAAATATCTGTAACCTGCCGTTCAACTGTTTTGCCTTCCTGTGAAGATTGTTGCAAAGAGAAACAACTAAACTTGATTAACCCCAGAGCCACCCAGAGCGCATGCGGGAAGCTTCCTCCCACTGAAGCGAGTGTTTTCCAAACCCTGTCTCTCAGAGAGACTTGTCACTTAGAAAATGTTCCCTGATTATGAAACTTTGGCTGAATAGTGCTTGTTCCTGTCTCCAATGTGGCGACACATCCAGGAGCCGTCTGAGGAGAATCCCAGAATCTCACGTCATCTTCAGCTCACAAAGTGCCTATGATTACGCACAAGCGTGACGCGTCAACCCGCTCTCACAGTAAGACTGGGTTGGAACTGTTCAGGTTTACGCAGACAATCTTTACATTTAGAATAGGCATACAGATGTAAAATTAATGCAGTAAAATATAAAGCATTTTATTTAAATATCCATTCATTATTTTACAAGCACAGAGAGCCGCATCAGATGGATGGAAGAGCCGCGGGTTGCCGACCCCTGTGCTAGCCTACTTTATTGTCCCCAGCATTTTTTAAAC